>NW_021680929.1:104312-105796 GCF_001412515.2 Diachasma alloeum
GGGGGGGGGGGGGTAGGAAGACCTACCAAGACGGGAACCAAAGGTAAAAATGACAAATGACGTTCACTGAAAATTTTTATTATTTTCATTTGTTTACCGTTTTGACGGCACGTCGCGTTAGTTACTCTCGAGTCGTCGTGCAGTCGGTTCGCTTCGCGATGGAGTATTCCAACATAGAATAGGCTGATATTCATTTTTATTACGGGCTATGTGGTGGAAATGGGCGTCTTGCAGCGGAGAGATACGCTCGCGATTTTCCCAATCGTCGTCATCCGGATCATCGTACGTTCATTTTTATCAACAATCGTGTAAGAGAAACGGGTCGTTTGGCACCAGCACCAAGAGGAGGACGGCCGAGGGAGAAGGATAACGTGCGGCGAGAGGAAGACGTACTCAAACGTTTCGAAGATGATCCTCGCGCAAGTATCTGACGTGTTGCCACGAAACTCCTTCCCAAATTTTTCGGAGGAAGCCAGTCGTTCTCCATCTCTTAAAACAAAATTTATAACTTCAATCCGCGAAATCGGTCTTTCAGTTTTTACCCCAAATAAAAAGATAGATTTTTTTTCTTTTGGTTACCTTACGGAAAAGAGGTGATATAGTGGAAATTGATTGGGCAAATTGCAGCCTTAAATCGAGACTAGTGTTTTGTCGTGGACTCTTTGGATATGAACTCAAATAAAAACAGTTTCAAGTGCAGTGGAAGAAGAAAACTATAGAGACTCATAGAATCCTGGAAACTATAGGTGTCACAGCAGCCCCTGGATAAGCTGGTTCAAGGATTGAGTTATCCTCAAGTAGTAAGTCGAGGAATCCCCACCAAATTCAATTGTTAAAGACCAATTAAACTTTAGAAATTATCCATAATTAATATGTAAAAGAAAGGTGTCCGCACTTTTTTCCTTTGGAAAAAATCTTTTGGAAAAAATGTCTCGGAAAAATACTTTTTGCTTCCGAATGGAAGCATTGTAATCACTTTTTTTTCGATTCTCCAATTTTGCATGAATATGACTCAGGGTGGTCTGAAACGCCGACATTTGATATTTTTAGCCGATGTCCGTATGTATGTGTGTGCGTGTGTATGTATGTGTGTGTGTTCGTCCAGAAACATGTTAATAACTCCAAGACTATTCCCGCGAAAGGGCTGAAATTCTGGCTCATGATAGGTTTTGATGACATACAAATTTGTGCAAAATTTCAGCTTGATCGGTTGGATGGTTCCTGAGATATGGCGTTTTCTCAAAAATCGTTTTTTGTGAATATCTGCTAAACGACTCGATCGATTTCAATAATTTTTTCCCAGAATATGTATAACCATGATATCTATCTGATTACATCAAAACTTGATCGACCCAACACCGGAAACAGAGTTTTTTTTCATTTTTTCATTTTTTTCATGAAATCGCTCGTTACCACGATAACTCAAAAAATAATTGCGATAGAAACTTGAAATTTTGTACGATTATATGGCTAATGGTAACAAT
>NW_021680929.1:106413-121463 GCF_001412515.2 Diachasma alloeum
CAAAAAATCGCTTGTATCCACGATAACTCAAAAAATAATTGAGATAAAAACTTCAAACTTTGTATGATTATAGCGCCGTTGGTAACGAAGGCTGGTATTGTCGGTGGGCGAAATCGGCCCAGTAGTTCATGAGATATTTAACTTTATAATCGAAAATTCTCCCTTTAATATCTCAAAAACTACTCGACCAAATGCATTCTGCTTGCTCTCAAAATTTTCGTCTGAGTGGTCNTATCACAAAAAGCGACAGTAAAAAAGCTTCGGTAGAATAGGCTTCTACCTCTGCTTGTTTTTCAAAATTACTTGTGAAAAAATTTTTTCCGGAAAAAACTACTTGAGAAAAAAAATTTTCCGGAAAAAATTATTTGGCAAATTTTTTTTGGGAAATAATTTTCCGGTATTAATTTTTTTGGGAAAAAATAACTTTTTTAGGGAAATAATAACTTATCCAGTCACATTTGATTGTAATTCTTTCTTTTTTTATTGCGGAAAATAATATTTGTTGATAACTGTAAATATTATAATAGTCAAAAAAATATTAATGTGAACTAAACCACTGTAAATATTATAATAGTCAAAAAAATATTAATGTGACCGAATATCACTTGAATTGTGTTAATGGAAATAATTTTGAGCTCACGAAATTCCCAAGGATACATCGAGGACGACAATTCTCGGAAGATACACCGCCGGACAATTCTCCGCTCGATATTAGGGACGACAATTGATTATAAGTTAGAGATTACAACTTGATGACATTATTCTTTAAATGTAAATTCAATTGATAATCCGTTAATATAACACTATCAGAGAAATGTGTTATGAAGTTTTTCCAAACTCTAAATCCAAAAACATCGAGTGGTTGGAGTTTTTCAGTTGTCCCTTTGGGTATAGTCATTACCTCCACATCCTTATTGCGTGTGTTGGTAGCTTCCACGATTGGAGAACAGTGTCCGGTCCATGAATCCACCAATAATAGACTTTTCGCACCAACATTAGGGACAAAAACATATTGCAAACAAGTTTTGAAATGTTCTGAAAAAAATAATACAATGAACAAATGAACGTTATCGTTGGAGCTACATCATCATTACGGATAAATAAGAAACGAAGTATTAAACTCTACTCTGGGACCGAAATGACCGCTTGGTTCTTTCAAAACTAAAAAGAGTGGAGAGAGGAGTTTCCCTTCGGCTGATATAGTTGGTTGAATAGTATAACTATGTGTCGTCGATGTTAAGGATTGCACGATACATTGTACTTGTTTTTCACCTTCTTCAGCCAAAGTTCTGCCTGAATGCATTTCAAACTGAAATCCGATTTGATCA
Organism: Diachasma alloeum; assembly: GCF_001412515.2. Taxonomy (NCBI): domain Eukaryota; kingdom Metazoa; phylum Arthropoda; class Insecta; order Hymenoptera; family Braconidae; genus Diachasma; species Diachasma alloeum. Next base: position 107,742 of record NW_021680929.1, read on the forward strand.
GAATTATATATATTTGATCAACCGTACATTGGAAGCCGTTGTTTCACATGCTGAACAAACTGTTCCGATTTTTCCTCTAGAACTTGACGGTCTTCGATTGCTTTCGATGTAACAAATTTATTGATTTTCCTCGAGAAAATACGATTTGCTTTTTTAAGTGCTCGTATCCACTTCTCGGATGCTTTAAAGTGAAAATCCTTACTACCTATATCTTTTTGGGGTTGTATTGCTCATCGTCGTAGGTCACAATCGTGTACGATCATTCAGCGTTGACAGCAGATTTGAAATTTTGTAGTGTGTATTTACAAATCCGATCAAGTTTATCTTTATAGGCTCCTTCCTTATTAATGTTATGCCCATAGCGTCTCAACTGCCGTATTGAAGTTACTTTTCGAAATTTCTGCTTGACAGCTCCTAAGCTTACATTTTTTTCTTCTTACCACTCCGCCAATATGCAACAGCTCTAGCTTTGTAATCGTAAGACAAATTCTCCTCATCTTTAGTACAGGTATCAGGGTCTATCGGCGGTTCATGAAGGTGATCCGCATATTCTTTGTCTTCGACTATCTCCATGTCCCAGTCTTTGTAAGGTCCCTCAAAGTTTAACGAATCTTCCACCGTCACTTCGACGCCAGAATACTCATTCATTGCATGTGATAAAACTTCCTCAATGCTATTTTTCAATTGGATTTCTTCATTATTTATAGGTGATTCCGGAATATTCATCGCTTGAAATATTGTCAGCAGTAATTGAATAACGTTCATAGGATTGACTCTCATTTCTACGCGTAATAATTATCTAAATGTCGCTCAAAAATACTTTCCGTCCTCGTTCTAACTATATTTAAATTTTCACGATATACAAGATATACCCAATAGTTCCATATCTGGTGTTTCGAAAGTGTCAAAGTGAACTAACGATGATAATCACAACAAAACACTGGCTGGGTACGAGAGTGTTTTCCTTATGCTTTCTTTTATTAGACTGACCATACTTTTATCGTCAAGGCCTGATAGCAGGGAAAAATACGTCTGAATAGATCATACGCCCACCGCGGTTTAATCCCGAAAATGAAATGTACAAAAATAACTCCATTGATTAAGATTAATCCAAAGTCGTAAAACACAAATATTATGGTTATTGGTATTGTTATATATAATTTCATTGTTTATAGAATCATATCACATAAACGATTACAGATAAGAAGAAATGCTTCAAACCAAAGACGGCTGACATGCAGTAATACACATGTCTGGCTTTGTATCGTTTGTCGCAAATTACGATAGAGCAAGAGCTATCAGGGGAAGAGCAAAGCGGACCGCGCCAGCGAGGTGTCGGCGCACTCCGATGCATTGATCAACAAACTTGATGGTGACAGACAAATTAGTCATATAATTTTTTCTTTAAAATTTTTTCCCACATCTAGCCGTTAAAGAGACATTAACACTCTTAGGGTTCATGATATGGAAAATTAGTTACAACGTTTTCGTTTATTATAATTTTGCGAGTAAGCGATCCGAGAGACGAAAAAAAATTCACATCAATATTGTGGCCCAAAAAGACGGNCCCCCCCCCCCCCCCCACATTTCACCCTTTTTGAGCCCAACCAACACCATTATTCATTACTTACTTCAAGAATTGTGATTGCCGAAGAAGAAATCCAATATTCAAATGGTAGGGAGTTCGCTAGGTGGCGCTGTGGAGCCTAGTCGTTGTTACTAGTTTCTCCTTTATTTACCCCGTTTAATTAGTTTTTAGTCAAGTTTCGGTGTTTTGAGCAATATAATTGTTTGCATTAAAATACCCTTAGTACCCAGATCGTTTAAGTTCAGTCCACTTTAGTTCCTGGCCCAACTACTTAGTTATTTTCATTCGTTCATCAAGAAGTGAGGTTAAGCTGTTGTGTAACTGCATAGTTCATTACATTTTTGCTTTACTTGATTTGTGGTATGCTAAATCCGGATAATCGTGATGTTTTGAATACTCTCAGTGACATCTATAACAATGCAGTTGAAGCAGTCTCAAGTGATAAAGTGGTCTCGCTCCCCGTGCCGGTAATCCAAATATCTGACTTTTCATCCGAGGCCCAAGTGACAGACAATAACAAACTACAGCTGTGCTGTGTCAACGATACTCCAAAACAACAGAGGAGAGGCAGGCCCAAGAAAACTCCCATTGCAAACAAAACCCCAAATTTTCATGCGTGCAAACGTAAGTTGACTCAGACTGAGCTCAATTTTGGTAACGTTTTATTTGGCCAAATTATTAAAAGGCGCTTTAACGTCCCTCGCTCTGTTCCATCAATTGATGCAAGTATGTCTGCTTCTGGCTCTAATCTTGCCTTGCCTGACACGTTGTTTACCTTCGGTACTGGACAACTCACTCTGCCGCGGTCACCCTCCCTGACTGAAGTTGTTGATGTTGATAAGCTGGGGAATTCAACTTCAAACGAGAATGTAATAGCAATTCTTAAACAGATGGAATTAAATAATGCCGCCAGGGATGTGGCACTTAGGACTGAGCTGGCTAGAAACAACAGTGAATTGAAGAAGGAGATTAATTCCATGAATTCCAAATTTGAAAAATTAAAGACTGAGGTTTCTACCTACGAAACAAATACTTCTAGTAAAATTGCTGCCCTCGAAGCAGAAATTAAGAGTGTCAAAATTGATTTACAAGCTTATAATCCGGCCGAGGAGACGCTGACTAGGCTGATTGCATTGGAGGAGGGTCTGGAGTCACTGAAATTTTCATCCAGCACTGGCCTGCACCCTTCGCCACATGCTTCTACACGTAAAGTAATTGATGATTTGAAGTGGAATTTAGAGAAGCAGGAACGACTGCTCAGAAGGAAAAATATTATTATTCGTGGCTGGACCCCCTCCTCAACCTCAACCCAACTTGAGGTCGACTCTTTCCTGCACTCGAAATTCAAAATTGGTGATAAACCCTCCAAGGAAGTTAGCTTGATAGGCAGAGACAGGAAGGCCATCTTGGTAAAACTCCGTAATTTTAACTATAATATAGAAATATTCAAACACAAAAGGGCTATCTTAGGGACCCAAAAAATTTTCATTGATGGTGACTCTACGCCCCAGGAAATGGCAGTGCAGGGCAGGTTGAGGGCTTTGGCTAGAGCTGAGAGGCTGAAGGGGCACTCTGTCAAAGTGGGTCGCAACAAGATTGAGATACAAGGTTCCGACTGGTTTTGGGACGAACGAGCCAACAAGTTCACTCCAGCCAATGGTGCTGCCAAAACCAGTGCTGCCAATGGTCAAATTCCATCTTTTTTAGCAGAAAGAGGGGCAAACACCGGCCCAGCCCCCAGGAGCAGCCCCATCTCTCGCTTGCCAATGGACATGTGAAGGTATCCTTCTGGAACGTTAAGAATATTCGAACGAATCTGTATCAATTCCCAAAGCCGAGTGATTTTGATGTTATTGGTCTCACTGAGACATTTCTACAGTTCGAGTGGAGGCAGTTGCCTTCTGGATTCAATGACTTTCACCCAGTTTGGTCTCCAGCTGTTAAAATCCATGCAAAAGGCAGAGGCAGTGGTGGTATTTTGATGATGGTGAAGAAAAAGCACGGAGAACCTGTTCTACTACACCGCAGCGAGAACTGGATTTTCTTCAAGACAATTATTAATGGAAATGTAATGATTTTCGGTACTGTATATTTTATTCCAATTGTTGATATAGAACCAGCACTCGAATTGCTTGAAAGTTTGCTGGATTCCTTTTCTGAAAAGTTCCCTGGGGTTCCAATAGTATTAGGGGGGGATTTTAATGCTCATCTGGGAGCTGAAGGTGTTATTCCAGATGAATTACTAGACGGTGTAAATTTATTTAAATATAGATTAGCTTATGATTTGGCTGTGTGCAATCGAGGCAGGAAATTAACAGATTTTATGGAAGATAAAAATTTTTTTTTTTTGAATGGGCGCTCTCCCAGTGATGTACCAGGAAAATTAACTTTTTTAGCCACCACAGGTCGTAGTACTGTCGATTTTGTATGGATTAATGCTTGCTGCCTTACATTAGCCGAAGATTTTGAAGTCGATTTGATTACTACTCATTCTGATCATTTTCCTATTAATTTATTACTTGAATCCCCTGGTGGTGTAGCGCCTGATGTTGTGGTGAACCATTTGCCTGTGGTACATAGAGCTGCCTGGGATAATGAAAAAAGAGATAGCTATTTTGAGTCCATGATGTTTTCAGATAAAATTAAATTTGACTTTAGTGCATCGAGTATTGAGCAGCAATCCGATCATTTTAAACGGGCGATCCTTGAGGCTACGAAAGCAATTGGTATGATGAAGAAGACTGGGGGGGCCCAGGTTTCCTCTTCGCATCTCCCCAATAAAGCCTGGTACGATAAACAATGTAAAGAATTGAAAAGGGAGTTGGATGAGGGTCTGACCAAATTCAAACGTTCTGATTTTAAGTGGGAATTTGGTGTCATTTACTTAAATCTAAAGAAAAAATATGTTAACTTGTTGAAACTCAAAAAGAAGTTATATGTTGAGGAAATCAAGAACTGCTTGGCTAACATCAATCATTCTAAAGACTTTTGGTCAACAGTGAAAAAATTTAGACCCTATACGTTCTCACCCCCATTAATCTCCTTGGACGAGTGGTATCATTTTTACCAAACAATCACACCTCCCAAATTACCTCTGTACATCCTCTTTCCTTCTCATACTGATTTGTTATTGGATTCCCCTATTGTGCGAAAGGAAATTCTGGTTAATATCTCGTAATTGAAGTCGGGCAAGGCTGCAGGGCCAGATGAGATTACGAACGAGTTTTATAAATTTTTGCCTGCCAATTGGCTCCTTTACCTTGAAGTTCATTTTAATAAAATACTGGAGGTTGAGCGAGTTCCTGATTCATGGGGCTCTGTGGCCATGTCTATGCTTCACAAGAAAGGGGACAAGCTCGACCCTCTCAACTATAGAGGAATAGCATTATGCAACTGTCTCACAAAACTTTTTACGCAAATTCTCAGAGATAGAATTCAAAGATGGGTTGATAGAAAAATGATTTTAGATGAGAGCCAAGCAGGATTCAGACCAGGGAGAAGCTGTTTGGACCAGATCTTTGTCCTGAGTAGTGTAATTCAATTGCAGCTTAGACTAGGCTATAGAAAAGTCTTTAGTACGTTTACTGATTTTCGTCGTGCATTCGACTCGGTTTCTCATCATATACTGTGGCCCAAACTGCTGAACCTTGGCCTTAGCCCAAAATGTGTCAGGATTCTTAAGTCTCTGTACGACTGTGCTACCATAAGAGTCAAATCTGGGGGGTTGATGTCTGATGAGATTCCTGTTTCGACAGGAGTTCTTCAGAGTGAATCTCTTAGCCCTTTACTTTTTATCCTATTTATATCGGACCTAGAAAAGTATTTGCGAAATCTTGGCTTCAAAGGGATTAATATCAACGGAAAAGACGACGTCCTTCTATTACTTTTTGCGGATGACCAGGTTGTTTTGTCTGAAAGTGAAATTATGGTACAGAAAATCCTAAATGCTTTACATTGTTATTGTCTTGAGAATGGTTTAACGGTAAATTCTGACAAAACCAAGGTTTTGATTTTTAGAGAACGGGGACGTCTGAGTCCAAATTTAAGATTCATTTATGGTGATAATGCATTAGAGATAGTATCGTCATATACATATATTGGTGTTGTTTTTAGCAGTTCGTCCTTGGGCGCTCTTGCCGCTCAAGCCGCTGTACATAAAGCCAAGCAAGCCAATAGCGCAGTAATAGGCTTACTAGCCAGCACTAAGTGTGACTCTTGGCAGAGTATGATAAAATTATTCGAATCCATCTCCAAACCCACACTCTTGTACGCCTGTCCTGTATGGGCACTTGATTATTTTGATCTGATTGAATCGGCTCAATCCACATTCTTCAAAAGACTACTCTATTTACCCAAATGTATCTCAAATTACGCGTTAAGACTGGAGTTGGGATTGGTTCGGATTGAGCATGCTGTCATGAGAATTACCATCAATTATATAATTAAAATTTTAAAAATGTCAGATAACAGACTACCGAAAATTTGTTTTAAGCAAATGGTGAATTATGCGCTCAATCCAAATCCCATAAAAAATCCCTGTAAATTTCGTAAATTTAATTGGACAGTGAGAATTAAGGAATTTTTATCTCTTACTGATTGTGAAGAGATCTGGGGAAACTTTGATGTCAACATTTGGATTAGAGACAAGGAAAAAATGCTGGACAGGTATAAGAGTCTACTGATTGAAAGAGATTTGCAGGATTGGTCTTTAATTACACATAAAATCTCCATCGACAGAGGGCCTTCGTCTTTTGATAACTCTTATCTTACCCGCAGATGTTCAATTGCCATGTTGAGAATTAATGCGCAATTGAGATTGGCCAGCCCATATAATTGCAAATTTGTCATTTCTGGTAGTATTTATAAATTATATCCCTTGGAGACGTGTCGCTGTTGTACCTTAGAACTTCCTGAATCTATCCAACATGTTCTACACTTTTGCCCCTATTATAACTATCCTCGTTCTAAATACATCTACCCTCATTTGGAAGGTCTGTCGTCAAGTGACTATTTAGTCTTTATTAACTCGCCTGTTAAATCCTGCACCAGTGCTCTCTTTTACTTTCTGTCCAGCGCTTTATCCATGAGAGAGTCTTTTTTTGAGAGTCAGTTATCCGTATATGTTAAGCCTGACCAACTGATCACTAAATTTTTGTCAAATTTTGCCTCTGATAATAATAATGTCAGCTCCGATGATTATGTACTTTTCTCAAGAACTAGCTCCAACGAATGAACAAGTGTGTACCGAAAAATTGTTTAATATTGTTTACCTTTACCATGTAAATCAGCTCGTGTATTTCTTTTTCTTTATGTGTCTGCCTCATTGCCAACCATTGTAAATATTTTGTATATGAACTCACCTGTCATAGGGAGACCACCCCTACAAGACAGTTAAATAAATAATAATAATAATATTCAAATGGTAATGAGTTGAGTTAAATTCGAGGGTGGATTACCCCCTACACGCCTTTTCCGAAAAAAGCGAAAACCCGTATTTTTGACATTTGCTCGCTCGTTTAATAGCCATTCATACTATTAAAATACAAGCGTTATTTTTTTTCATACATTTTTTTTGGATTTGAACCCCTATCATTTTTTGGAATTGACCCTATTCAAATGCAACAAACGCCATTTTTCATAATTTTTCTTAAAGATTATCATGCATTTGGTTTCGTTCTAAAATTTTGAGTGCCAATATATGAAACAGTCAAATGGTCCTGAAAACCTGTCCACTTCAGAGGTTAGTTTCACCCCCTAAAAATCTTTATCCGCAGAAAAAAAATACGTACACCTTAGATTTTGATGGGGAATAACATATTTCAAGCTCATTGAAATCGGTGAGGGACACTCGGAACGGTTTCCTTGTTAGTTTGTTTCTCCCATTCAATTTTTTCTGTAATTTTCTATGGGGATTGTATTTTTTGATAAGATGGATTAATTTCCCTTCAGAAACAACCGAACAAAATGTTCGGATGTAAAAATTTTGTAAAAATGTTGACTTGATAGATATTTTTATAAAAATGTTTGTTTTTATTTTTTATTTTGAAGATATCACTAATGTTTGTTGAAATAATTACAAAAGTGTCTTCTTGTTCCTCGCATCTCACCGTAACCTAATTCAGACCACTATCCCCACGAAACTGAAAACTGTCATCACTCGAAGAAAAATACATATTTTGTTCTAAAATTAAATTATCCACGGACATTTGATTGTTTATCATACAATTTTTAGCAAAGAGCTGTTCTGCTAGATTTCAAACATAGACCATAACCTCACAGACTGTTTTCATCTCCGAGGTCCGGGTATATATGGGGCATTCCATGTCAATTCGACCGGTTCAAACCCTGACCATCTCAGATTCGTTTCATTTTTTTTTCATGATTCTACTCGATGAAAAATCCACCCTGATTTTTTTTCAGATTTTTTTTATTAATTATTTTATTTTTTATCAATTTTTGAAGTTGATTAACGAAAGCCCCATTTTGAAAATCTGAAAAAAATCACAAAAATTGTATGCTACCAAAAAGTTGTTTCAAGCTATTTTTTAGAGTGGAAATAGAAATAGTACGCCCTACCCTAATCCTATTTCTGTGTGCGCTAGGCAAGGATCCCCATCAATATTAAATTTCTGTAATATTACACGGATTTGACCCTTACATTATTGAAAGTTCAAAATATGTTGATTCAATTTATCAAATAATATAATATTAATAATCTGTAATATGAAACTGTAAATTTACTACTAAGTGAATAATTCAAATTTTTTGAAAGGGGATTTTCGATTACACAAGTAATCGTTAATCTTCCTACCTAAAATTATTGATTAATAAAATAGTTGAAACTTTGAACATTTGAATTGATGATATTTAATTCCTCAAAAATTTCAAGGCNTCATTTTTTGGAATTGACCCTATTCAAATGCAACAAACGCCATTTTTCATAATTTTTCTTAAAGATTATCATGCATTTGGTTTCGTTCTAAAATTTTGAGTGCCAATATATGAAACAGTCAAATGGTCCTGAAAACCTGTCCACTTCAGAGGTTAGTTTCACCCCCTAAAAATCTTTATCCGCAGAAAAAAAATACGTACACCTTAGATTTTGATGGGGAATAACATATTTCAAGCTCATTGAAATCGGTGAGGGACACTCGGAACGGTTTCCTTGTTAGTTTGTTTCTCCCATTCAATTTTTTCTGTAATTTTCTATGGGGATTGTATTTTTTGATAAGATGGATTAATTTCCCTTCAGAAACAACCGAACAAAATGTTCGGATGTAAAAATTTTGTAAAAATGTTGACTTGATAGATATTTTTATAAAAATGTTTGTTTTTATTTTTTATTTTGAAGATATCACTAATGTTTGTTGAAATAATTACAAAAGTGTCTTCTTGTTCCTCGCATCTCACCGTAACCTAATTCAGACCACTATCCCCACGAAACTGAAAACTGTCATCACTCGAAGAAAAATACATATTTTGTTCTAAAATTAAATTATCCACGGACATTTGATTGTTTATCATACAATTTTTAGCAAAGAGCTGTTCTGCTAGATTTCAAACATAGACCATAACCTCACAGACTGTTTTCATCTCCGAGGTCCGGGTATATATGGGGCATTCCATATCATCACTCGAAGAAAAATACATATTTTGTTCTAAAATTAAATTATCCACGGACATTTGATTGTTTATCATACAATTTTTGGCAAAGAGCTGTTCTGCTAGATTTCAAACATAGACCATAACCTCACAGACTGTTTTCATCTCCGAGGTCCGGGTATATATGGGGCATTCCATGTCAATTCGACCGGTTCAAACCCTGACCATCTCAGATTCGTTTCATTTTTTTTTCATGATTCTACTCGATGAAAAATCCACCCTGATTTTTTTTCAGATTTTTTTTATTAATTATTTTATTTTTTATCAATTTTTGAAGTTGATTAACGAAAGCCCCATTTTGAAAATCTGAAAAAAATCACAAAAATTGTATGCTACCAAAAAGTTGTTTCAAGCTATTTTTTAGAGTGGAAATAGAAATAGTACGCCCTACCCTAATCCTATTTCTGTGTGCGCTAGGCAAGGATCCCCATCAATATTAAATTTCTGTAATATTACACGGATTTGACCCTTACATTATTGAAAGTTCAAAATATGTTGATTCAATTTATCAAATAATATAATATTAATAATCTGTAATATGAAACTGTAAATTTACTACTAAGTGAATAATTCAAATTTTTTGAAAGGGGATTTTCGATTACACAAGTAATCGTTAATCTTCCTACCTAAAATTATTGATTAATAAAATAGTTGAAACTTTGAACATTTGAATTGATGATATTTAATTCCTCAAAAATTTCAAGGCTGATGTTATCTATTTAAGGGCTCCAAAAGTAATCGTAATAAAATATTACAAATTTGGCTATCCCTGGCGCTAGGAAAAAAATTACAGTGTATCTATGGAATTTACATTAACGGAAGTGCTGAATCTGAATCCGACGTCGATTTTTAGAAGTTGTTGTCATGTCTATTTATTTATAACATTTTAATTGTTTAATTGATCATATCATAGAAACGGTTGCAAATAGCGAAAAAATTTTCAGACAAAAGATGTTTGTTATGTAAAAATACAAATTTTTCATTGTATAACTTTTTCTCCTAACTGCGATAGATAAAGAGTTATCATGGATGGGAGGGAAGTGGGCAGCACGTTAACAGTTGCACGCATGTTGGGGCGTTCCGATTCGTTTATTGGCAAAATCGATCGAGATAGAGGAGCATGGTCCAAATGAAAAATGTTCAACATTGAATTTGACATATAATTGATGATTTGCATTTGATCCGTCAATTTGTTATGACTTTTCTAAGTTGATTGACGAAGGCCGCTACTGGAAAATTTGGAAAAAATTGCAAAAATTTGATATTACCAACAAAGTATTTTACGGCATATTGTATAGTGAATATGGAAATTAATCGTGTAATAGCTGCATTGATTCAAAAAAAATACTCATTATTGTCAGATTATACTTTTTCTTGCAAATACCGTGAGTGTCCCAATTGCCGCACGGTTAAGAGTATTCTACCAGACAATAGGGTTTAATTTGTGTTTTTTTTGTAATTATGAATTCTGAAGGTTCATGAGTCATCTTTGATCATTTCTTGGCAAAAAGACATTCGATTTCAACTTTAATTCCGAAGAATTCGATAAATATTCATAAAAAACCATCATACCTCTTATGGTCGAGTTCTCGGACGACTAAAACTGACCTAGCCGGGTTGCCGGATATCGTGTGCCCGATTCTCGGACACAGTGAAATAGAGGCAGAGAAATATAGGAAATCAGTTGTGAAAAGTATATTAAGTGTAATTTTATTACCATTTCAACAATGATAAACTGTGATCAACACAATAATAGACAAACAAAAACGTTGATACAATAAAATATTTGAGTTTATGGTTCATTTAGAGGGATTTTTTCGGGAGGGCTGTGAGAATCATTAGCGTCTCCACAACTATTATCTAAAAGTTTTTTTTTTTCATCCCAGAGTCCTTCCTGAATTGACAGTCTTCAGAGATTTCCGCAAGTCCTCATTGGTATATTTGCGGGCTTTTTTTTCTGTATTTCCAGGCCTAGAAGATTTAAAAAAATGGATGAATTTGTTATATTCGTCATTTTTAACTTCCCGACCCGAAGGGAGGAAGTTATTGTAATGACCCCGAAAAGCGAATGTGGAAATTTCAGCATTTCTCCACGTTTCATGACCTTTGGAACCACTTCTGACCCTTTTCAGGTACCTGTCTATATGTGTGGATGTGTGTATGTGTGTGCGTACGTCTGTGACAAAAATTTTGTGCCAGGATTCCTCCTGAACAAACGATGCGATTTGACTTTTTTTTTTTAATCGCTGTATTTTCATGTGACTTGAACCTGATTAGATTATGGAGACGANTTTTTTGTAAACGAGACCATTTCTCCGTGCATAACGATGCGATTTCAAGTTTTTTTTGTTAGAAACGATGAATCTTGATATAACGCACAAATCATGGAATACTGGAAGACATTTAATCAGCAGTTCACTAGCTTTTTTCGAAATCGATATACATTCAAGAAACAATTTTACTTTTCTGATAAATTACATCTTTTCTCGATGCGGAATACGGTGATGTGTGTGCATGGGAGTGTGTGTGACTGCGAGCACGCGCACGGATTTTCTTGTCTTCTATGGGTATTTCCTCGGAGAAATGTGAGAAAAAGATTGAATAAATACATAATAAATTAAAAAATTAATGAAAGAAAAAACAAATGGTCGCGAAGTTATTGGTGCGACCCGTAATGGGTCACATCCAATTCCACCAACCCCTACCGGTCATACCCTAAAGAGGGAGCGCGCGAAGCGCGCGACCGGGTCTGATTGTTATTTTTATTCTCATAATTTTTTCATTATCTAATGCACGAGAGTTTCAGAAAATAATATATATCTATGAAAGCAAAGAAACTGACAGAAAAAAAACATTGAGGTTAAGGGTTGGAAATCACATGTGCGGGAACTCCTTCAACCGCGAATTCAGTCGTCCGAGATGCCGGATTTAACATTTCCTCCATAAAAAACAATTATTTTTCTCTTTTTTTCATTTCCGCTTTTTCCAAATTTGTTGCTCAACTACTAGAAACCTATTAAAATCAATTGTTCACTTACATTTTGCTGTTTGATCCTTACGCAATATCGATGATTTTTCACGTTCGCGCACTACACAACCACCAGCTCTCAGAGACCAGCCATGGGTACTCTTACGTACATTAATTTCTAATAATTGTATGAAACTCGTGGAACATTCGTCAATAGTGTGATTTGAAGGGGGGGGGGGGAATAATTGGACAATCGCATGTAACAAAATGAAATGCACATGATGACTGTGAATATGTGATAAATGCTAAATTCTATCCTAAGAGCGCTCTGCGTCCGGGGAAGGGGTCCCGTGCGGTAATTGGGACACTCACGGTACTACTTATTTCTATGAATTGAATTCCAATTTTGTCCATGATTTTTTTGTCAATTCTATATCATGAGATAAGGATTCAGTTGAAATTTCAGTCAGTTGAAATTTTTTGAACGAGTTATGATTTTTTTTTAATTTTGCGTTTTTTTCGCTTGAAAAAAAAATTTCTATCGCCTTTGATTCCCACTGAACAAAATGGTTGTCATCGATTTTTTCGCCTTCCGGTTCCACGTGGAATCGCCGAGGAAGGAATTGAATAGTTGATGAATATCGAGACAAGTCAATAATCAAGTCGAAATAAGCCCTAAAATGTAGATTTCGGTGAATCTCCATGGTATTTTTTCTCCATCTTCTGCGATTTTAATGATGAAGAGCTGAAGTTCAAATCTGTCATTCAAGAAACTGAGATTGATGAGTCTATGGAAATAGATTTGTGGTATTCACTGTGCTGAATGACAAAAAATTTGTATAGATGGAAAAATATATTAATTTTATCCTGCGGAATTCAATTCTCCTTTATCTCAATCGACTTTGCCAATAAACGCATCGGAGCGCCCAAACATCCGCGCAAGTGTTAACGTGCTGCCCACTTCCCTTCCATCCCTGATAACTCTATTTATTACAGTTAAGAGAAAAAGCTACGATAAAAAATGTGTATTTTTACATAACAAACATCTCTCGTTTGACATTTTTTTCTCTATCTGCAACCGTTTCGATGATATGATCGATTAAACAATAAAAATGTTATAAATAACCTGACCTGACAACAAAAAATTTGTAAAAATCGACGTCGGATTCGGATTCTTTCCGATTTGTCGTCCCATTTTTACTATAATAAATGTCGATCATTTAGAGGAAGTGAAGGGGGAAGTTCTCTCGTGTATAGATGCGCGACCAGATAGATGTTTTGTGCAATCGGCGTCAAAACTTTTTTTGTCCGATACGCTGCCGCGTATCTCGATATCGAAAATTCCATTCTGCTACTTTCGACTGCTAGGTATACATGCGTCACACAATAGTCCCCCACACAATAGTCGATCTCATCATAAAAGCCGAAACAAAGGGGAGAGGGGGAGAGGAAAAGAGGGGGAGAGAGGGGGAGAGAGAGGGGGAGAGAGAGGGGGCTGTCTCTT
>NW_021680929.1:126507-129871 GCF_001412515.2 Diachasma alloeum
AGAGAGAGAGAGAGAGAGAGAGAGAGAGAGAGAGAGAGAGAGAGAGAGAATGGATCAATACGGAAGCTGTAGGCGAACCTAACATAGAAGGGAAACAAGTATACCCAAAACTTTCGCGTTGTTATTACCATTATATGAACAATTCATTTATCATTAATTTATCCAGTCCCCTCATAAAACAAAAGCTGATTATGGCCCGGTTGCACCAAGCCCTGTTCTCCAAATAAACTCCAAGGTAAAATTTATCCTCACGGTCAATTATATCGTAGAGTTTATCATTTTCCAATTTGATCCGAAGAATAATCTTTTACTTATCTCGTAGCCCCATTTGATTTAACACTGATTTAACCTTGGGATTAAATTTTATTTTTTGTTCCTGGAATAAATTTGAGATATTCTCCCGGGTAAAATAATCCATCGAACATCCAAATTCATTTTTTTGTCATATTTGACGTTTTCGATACCCGGACCTGGTGGAACCGGGGTTATCCCTTCTTCCTTTAAAAAAATATCTCCATAATGAGCATGTCAGGAGGAAATGTTAGAAAACACTGTCTCGTAAATTTTATGAGCTACAAAACTTTCTACATTTTCCACACAATTCACTCGATTCCGAGATAATAACAAAACTATCAAAAGACAAATGTCGAATTGGCGTTTGCTTTTTATCCTTGTACTGCCAATTGTACTCATTAACTTGTGTTCATGTCAATTAACTTACCTTGTACATCGGTGTACCCCAAAAATCATTATAGAATACATTTCTCAATGGTGTATGGGGTCGCAAATCACGATTATCCTTGATGGCTGATATATCATCGAACACGAAACCACAACCTAGGCTATTTGTGTAAACGGCGAACGCGGCTATTGCCACGAATCCGGCTAATACTCCTCGGGCAGGTAGTCCCATCACGAATAAACTTGCATGACTTTTTTATTCACTTTTCTCACGTGGTTTGGTGAATTTTTCTATACAGGTGTTTACCACAGCTCAGGGTTTTCCATTCAGTTATTGATGTATTCTTTGTTTCTTCGTTGCAATCAATTACGAGGATCGACTATTGTCATCGTACGGCTTTCACGATTTTTGAGATTTTCCATCACAACCTTCGGCTTTTCGGGAGAATTTTAAAGTTGTTGACGCAGGGGTTTCGTACTATCACGCAGAAGGGGGGCATAGTATTTGGGAGATCTGCTCCTATGGTTTTTTCGTTGTTCTCAAAGGAATGTAATTTTTAATTACCGTGCTCGGCTGTTGATGAAAGACGCGTGAGGTACACTCCTATAATCGTGAAGTATCTACGAGCTGATAGATAAACCATGGAGAATAAAGGCAAGGAGGCGGAACCATAGACCTATTATGCCTTGACTGCGCATGTGGAGGGGGAAGCTGCATAAATTTAGCTAGAGAGATACTCCCGGTCCCTACCTATCCTTGTTTGGCAGTGCTGTGAGTGGGGAGCACACCGAGGAGGGACTACTAAAGACGCGCAGCCTTATGGGCTTTTCTGTCCGGAGAATTGTTGGGTGATGTTGGGTGAAGGTTTGCAGTTTACTGTCCTACCATTTGAGTTTCCGAAAAGAACAGTCGGTAACTGTTTCTGGTGGCTCGACGCTACCGATGGTTATTTGGAACTCCGGAATGGCAGTTTGTTCTCGTCTTGGAAATTTTGGCTCTCATTTACAAGTTCATACTCAAATATAATTATGGGCAAATTGGAAGGTTAAAAGATATGGAAGTTTAGTAACGAATGAAATGATAAAACATGAGCATGAATATTATGAAGAATGATGAAATTAAATCAATCTGCAATGTCCGTATCAATACTTTGGTTTTCGTATTAATACTTTTGTCATTTTTTCAACAAGGCATCATTGTAGCAGAACAGTATATTTTTGAATAATAGTGCACTATGCCCCTGTAGAGAAGCGATTATCGTGCTATAGTTCTATGTTTCAGATTTCAATATTTCGATTTCGATATGTGCTTCATCAATTTTGGCTCAATTAATTATTCTCAACAATTTTAAACATATTATTCATGAAAAATGATTTACTACAATAGATATGGGTGATACGAAGAAAATTTTCAGGGTAAGAATTTTTAGTCTTATCCATGGAGAATAGAGGAAAGGAGGCTCAACTCGGCGGAGTGGGGGTAGCTTTCTGGGCTGAAATCTTGTCAAAACGCAGGAGCTTCCATGAAGCTCGCTTAGCGGCGTTCTCGTCGATTTTGTCAGTAAAATGTTCTCAGCGTTCTCATAATAATATGCTGCCCTCTGCAGTAAGCCGTTCAATTTTTGAGTTTTTAGAGAACATCCCTATGTGCGGATTGGAATATAGTCCAGTCAAATAGCAACTTTTTTTGGGCTAAAAAAACAATAGAAATAGGAAAAAATATNCATGGAGAATAGAGGAAAGGAGGCTCAACTCGGCGGAGTGGGGGTAGCTTTCTGGGCTGAAATCTTGTCAAAACGCAGGAGCTTCCATGAAGCCCGCTTAGCGGCGTTCTCGTCGATTTTGTCGGTAAAATGTTCTCAGCGTTCTCATAATAATATGCTGCCCTCTGCAGTAAGCCGTTCAATTTTTGAGTTTTTAGAGAACATCCCTATGTGCGGATTGGAATATAGTCCAGTCAAATGGCAACTTTTTTTGGGCTAAAAAAACAATAGAAATAGGAAAAAATATTCATTTGGCGGGGCATAACATCAATAATGACATACTAAATTTTCGGGACTTTATCTCTAGGGGGAGTTGTTAAAAAAAAAATAAGTGATCAAACAGGAGCAGTGCGACCTTTCTCGTCTTACCTTGTCAAATCCGTTGCAGATACAATAAAAATGCATCGGACTAAATTTGTAGAGAATGAAATTTCCTACAAAAAACTCCGCAGCGGCATTGTTCCATCGTCAATAGTTCAACCACCATTTACGCCCGAAATTTTTACAATAACAAATCATAAACAAAAAAAATCCCTCTCATCGGCTCTCCCATGTAGAAAAATGATTTTTTTCACATAACGGACTTTGTTATTTATGAAGTCCATATCAGGGGAAATTGTAATATTTTTTGTAAATTCCTAATGTTCTTGTTTATGGGGTATTTTCAATAAACAAACACTAATTTATTTTCTCCATCATTTTTCAATACATAATGTGAATTTTGTATGAATTTTTTCAAAATTCTTTTTCTCTTGCGTTTTTATTAAATTGCCAATATTGCTAAAGTTATAAATTTTTGGAGTTTTCTCATAAAATAGGCCTGCGCGGACTCCCCCGCCACCGACGCGCATGCCACCCACTCTCCGCGCGTCCCTTGCCGACAAATCCCTGTAACTTCAAAAATTTATAACTCGAGTAAT
>NW_021680929.1:130833-131791 GCF_001412515.2 Diachasma alloeum
AATGAATTTTCAAAAGCGCAGAGTAACCCCGAACGGCTCTTCGGAGGGCCTCCCCCAATTGGAAAAGTCATTTCTCCCCCCCTAATTACGAGGAAAGAATGAAAGCAATATCGATCGATGGAGAATTATGTTCTAAATAAATGACAGCGGTTTCATTGCTTAATTTCTATTAGGAGAGGAGGAATGAATTTTAAAATCGTGCAGTAACTCCGGACAAGTTCTTCTCATTCAAAAATTAATTTCTCCCCTCCCTAATTGAGATGTAGAAATGAAACCAAAGCCTACCGATCGACCATTGTATTTTTAATAAATGACATCGGTTTCATTTCTTAATCTCCGTTAGGAGCGGAGGAATGAATTTTCAAAAGCGCGGAGAAACCCCGAACGGCTCTCCGACGTCGAGTGAGCTCGGAGGGACTCCCCCGATTGGAAAATTCATTTCTCCCACCCTAATTGAGATGAAGGATTGAAGCCGATGCCGATCGATCGAGAATTAAATTCTCAATAAATGACAACGGTTTCATTCCTTAATCTCAAGTAGGAGCGGAGGAATGAATTTTCGAATGCGCGGAGAAATCCCGAATGGCTCTCCGGCGTCGAGTGAGTCCGAAGGGGTTCCCCTGATTGGAAGATTCATTTCTCCCTCCCCCCCCTAATTGCGGAGAGGGAACGCAAGCAACATCTATCGATCGAGAATAATATTCTTAATAAATGACAGTGGTTTCATTTCTTAACCTCTATTAGGAGAGGAGGAATGAATTTTCAAAGCGCGCAGTAACTCCGAACAAGTTCTTCTCATTCAAAAATTAATTTCTTCCCGTCCCTAATTGAGATAAAGTAATGAAATCAAAGCTTACCGATTGAGAATCATATTTTTAATAAATGACATCGGTGCCATTTCTTAATCTCACTTAGGAACGGAGGAATGAATGTTCAAAAGCGCGGAGAAACCCCGAAC
>NW_021680929.1:132010-132658 GCF_001412515.2 Diachasma alloeum
ACTAATGGCGGATATTTAAGGTTCCCCAAGTTTGTGCGGGGGTTGAAAAAGCCAAAAAACTACCCCTGAAAACAGTTTTTGCGAAATAACTCGTGAATAACGCGCTGTGCGTCCAAAAACATATTATACAAAGTTGTAGAGATCAAAATTCTACACAAAAAATGTTGAGGGCACTTTACCCCTATTCGCAACCGTTCATCCCCCAGAGCCGCGTGAAGATCAGATGGGAAAAAAAATGTTTTCCATTAAAAA
The DNA here is from genome assembly GCF_001412515.2 of Diachasma alloeum. Taxonomy (NCBI): domain Eukaryota; kingdom Metazoa; phylum Arthropoda; class Insecta; order Hymenoptera; family Braconidae; genus Diachasma; species Diachasma alloeum. The sequence continues at coordinate 132,263 of NW_021680929.1, forward strand.
AATTGAAGTTGATGAATTTTTTTTTTTTGTAATTCGGAATATCAGTGGTTTTTTTTTAATAGCTTGTTTATTTATTCAGAGCGAATCTAGTATATGTTGCTATTTATATCTTGACATTGAATCAATCAATTTCTTTTTTTTTTCCATATTTTTGATTAGAAAATTTACCACAAATTTTGTCTTGATCGTACCCGCGAATCTTCTATGGATTCAAAGTTGAACGCAATTGTCTAGCTTCAATCCCTAAATCCGGCGCCGTGAATGAGAACCTTTTGTGCGAGAGAGAAGTCTCCGTCTCACCCCAACACCCTGCAGTATTGTTCAGACTATTTGCGCATACGCGCACAGGCCTGTGGATCGTCACGGACTGGATGCGAGAAAAAGAATCATTTCAGG
>NW_021680930.1:0-33132 GCF_001412515.2 Diachasma alloeum
CTGTAGAGTCCTTTCTGATTAGGTTGAAGCCCGGAAGGGAGATTGGTTGATGTTCTGGCTTGAGCCAAGTTTTGGATAGAAGGATAAGGTCGTATTTGTGTGAAATGTTTCGGAGCTCTATTTTGGGTCTAAGGCTGCGACAGTTCCATTGGAGCAGGCGAAGTTGTGAGGTGTCGGGGTGTGGATTGTTTGAGTTATCCATTTTGGGAGGTTGGTGAGGGAGTCGGGGTGTTAGCTGAGATAGGAGAGTGAGGATTTAGTTGAGATGATGGGGGGTTAAGCATAGGTGATGTGATGCTTGGGTGGGTGGGTTGAATGAGGAGGGACTGTTGAATCGAGTTAAAGGAGTTGGAGATTTGGTTTAGGTGATCAGAAAGTCCAAAACACTCTACCAGCGAGCTAAGTTTTGATAGGAAGATGTCTAGGAACATCTTAATCTGACTCATTATAGGGAGAATGCTTTGGGGGAGGTATGATGGGGCGGTGTTGGGGTAGGGGTGTGGGATATTGGATAAATGAGGTGATTTTCCAATGTCTTGTGGGGGGGTCAAGTTGGTATAATTTGCGCCGTTGGGTGAAATTAATAGGTGTCCGTGGTCCGGTGGGGACCGATGTTGAGGAGGATGTGTTTTATTGAGGGGTTTGTGGGTCGTGTGGATGTGAAAAGGGGTGTGAGTGAGGTGGGATGTGGGAATATTAGGGGGGGTAGAGGGTAGAGGGAGAGGTGAATTGTGTGGGGAAGGGACCCTGNTAAAATTGAGTGACCAATTTTCCTGGTTTCTCCGAAGGTATCACCGAGGTTGCCCTCTTTCAAGATTTTATAGATTGTTTTAGCTAGGTGAATGCCATGGAGGTGTTTGGCATCAGGTACTGAGTAATCAGACTGAAAGAGAACTTCATATGTTCTGTTGTTGGAATGGTGAGGGAATCGATTGGCTCGAAGATTATCAGGGATGGTAGGTCGAGGACGAGGGGTTGGCTCGGAGTTGTTTTTGGTTGTGTTGTGTGTTTGGGAGTCTAGAGGGGTGGAGTTTGCTGATGCGGTGTGAGAGGGATGAGGATCATGATTCTGAATTGGGGGAGCTGGGGGGGATTTATGCTGGACTTTTTTGGGCTTAGTGGTTGAGAGATCTGGGTCAGTATCATCTTCGGCGTCTCGAAGAGTTCTTTTGCCAAACACGTTTTTATTTTGGGTTTGTGGGTCAATTGTCATGAGGTACTCATCAACAAGGTTAGTTAGAGGGGAGGTAATTGAACTAACTGGAGATGGGTTATCGAAGTTTTTTAGAGTGTTGAAAGAAGGGTTGGTTAGATGGGAGTATGGTATTTGGTTGGAGAGGTTATGCTCTAGGTACTCTGAACGTCTGGCAGCATACAGAAGGGTACTGGTCTCGTCTTGGCTCGGTAAGAGATTTGAATTGAACTCCAGGGATGATAAAAAAGGGGATGGGGGACCTTGGGGTAGGTAGGGATTGTTGTGGGATATGAGAGGTGTAGAGATTGTTTTTCTTGTTGCTTCATTTTCTTTATTGCTGTGATTGTGATTGATATCTGCTGGTTGGAGTGAATTTTGCCCATTGGGCGAGTTGTTTAGCAGATTTTGATCGTCGTTATTCATCTTGATGTTGATGTGAGAGCGTGGAGATATGTGCAGGCCGGCACGTGGCTCGGCTGCGCCGGGGTGTTGCGATGCAGAGGTTATGGTAGGCGTGCAACTTGGTTCACACGAAATTTTTTTTAACGGAAAAGTTTTTCAGCGTCTTTCAAGCTGGAAATCACGACACACAGAGCTAATAGAAGCTAAGTTTTGTGAAAGTGACTACTTTTGCATGCTAGGGACTAACAAAATTCAGAAGAGAACGGGGCAGAAAACGCGCACTACATGTGTTCACTATGGTGGCATGAGGCCAAGTCCGCCTGCGAGGCAGAGTGTCACCCCCCTGCGTTTTACAGACCCGGTATGCTAAACGCCATTTACCCCCTCTCAACACAGTCCCCGTAAGCGCCACTTTTCGGGCCTCAGTGACAAAAACTACTATTGTGTGGGTGATCTTCACGTTCTATGATTTCATTAGCATTCCACGTTATTCAATCCTTTAATAAAACATCCAGTGTAACGTTTTTTGAGGCCAATCTTTCGGCGTATTGTGTTATTCGATTTTTCATAAATGATGATAGTATACATTAAAGATATTACGATCATACTTAATTATATTATAATCTATACTATACTATATTATAATACATTATGCATATTATTATTATCTGTTTATTATTTCTTTTCTTTTATTATGCACATTATATTTTATAATACATATAGTACTCCATTATATATTGTATATTATACATAGTATATATAATATAGTATAGTATTATCGTAGTATCTTTAATGTATGCTATCATCATTTATAAAAAATCTAATGACACAATTCGCGGAATGGATTGGCTTCAAAAAAATACACACTGGATGTATTATATATAAAAAAAATAGAATACATTCCTGAAACTTTTCCTTCGGAAACTTTGGTATTAACTTCAGAAATCTAATATAAGATTATTCACTACAATTGACATACATTAAGCCCCATGGCGTAGGATATACGCGCGCGGACTAATCTAGTCGTGTAAAAAATAATCCACTCTAAACTACCGCCTTGTCAGAGGACATTTCTGGTAATATTGCGGTTCATTCCGTCTATTTGAGATGCTATCAGGGATAGCCAAATTCATAATATTTAATTGCTGGTAAATATTGTAGCCATCAATTAGTTAACATTACTCTTAAATTTTTTGAGTACTTAAGTATCATCAATTCAAATATTCAAATTTTTCACTATTTTATCAATCAATAATTTGAGGTAGGAGGATTGACGATTATTACTGTAATCGAAAATCGCCTGCTTATAAGAAATTTGAATTAATCACTTAGTGGTAAATTTCCAGTTCCATATTCACAAATTTTAATTCATCATTATTCGGAAAAAGATCAGATGATTAATATTATACTGTTTGAAAAATTAGATCAACATATTTTAAACCTTCATTTATGTAAGGGTCAAATTCTTGTAATATTACAGAAATTCAATATTGATGGTGATCTCTGGATGCTGTACATGATGTTCAGCAATTATCAATAATTACGTGCAGATGAATAAACATTTTCCTTGTTATAAGTTAAGCTATATTTTTGACTTTGCGCATGAGAAATTCCAGAACTTAAACAAACACGTGAACAGCTGTAAAAAATAATCAAGAGCGTTAAATTTAGTTCTTATGTTTTTTGCCAGCTATCAAATATATTTGATATATCTGTGAATGTCCACTTATTCTTGTACGGATTCATGTGAAACATTTGAATTTGGTGAAGGCATTCTGCTACTTCAAGAAAATTCATGGGGGAGGAAAAAACCAGTTTATTCTACACCAAACATCAAATTGTAGATTTCATATGAGAATAGAAACGGTATAACATGGATCTACAATACAAGAGTTCGCAGCATGGATACATAAGCCATCGCTGTTTTCATGATCTGGAACGGGAAAAACCAAGATTAATCTCAGATGATTTTTCTGAAAATCATTTTCTCGTACTGAAACTAAATGAGTACATACGCCTGTGAAGCCTGCCATTGAGAATGTGTAAAATCCGCCAGCCCTCAACCTTAGAGGTTTCTCCGTCCCGATTAAGCATAGGGTTAGCGACTTCCGGTAACTCGATGGTAGGTCAGGCCAGTCACAATGATAATAAGCTTCATGCACATTCATACTCTGTATGGAAAAGCAATCATCAGACATAAAAGCAATTAATGATCCAAAATTTATAACGATTGGGCGAAAACGACTCTTTTTTGACCCTAGTTTGGTCACCATAGGAGGGAAACGCCGCAGAAGGTCGATTTTTTTTTTCTTACCATTGACTGGCTGAGCGGAAAAATCCTCAAAAGTAGAATGCGTCAATTCAAGTGTGTAGAAAATTATACTATTTTCAAAAATTATTTATATCCACAATTCCTGAAGAAAAAAAAATTATTTCTTACACACGGGCAATTTTTTCCCATGTTAAATGAAATTGCCCGTTGTGCGACGTTACCGAAGTCTCGCTAAACGCGCCCGGACAGTATAGAGTGAATTCGACAGCACTCGGACCTAAATAACACCCCGACGATTCCCTGCGGAGGTGACCAAGTTGCAAGTTCTCATATGGTAACCAAACTAGGGTTAAATTCCGCCGAATTTCATTGAGTCATGGAGAAAACAAATGGGAAATTGCTTTTGTCTTTATAGAGCGTAGTTATTATTGCTAATAAATTAACAATATGCTCCCGAATAGTCATTTTGCACATCATTATCCGCTATTGTATACGATTTATCGTTTTATATTATGTTGTTAAATTCACTTATATTTCTTCTTTAAACAATTGTGTTAGATTTCCTGTGGAAATTCTCATATAAATTGAATGAAAGAACGATGCTATCTATATTATCTTTAAACTTCGGCACACTGGTATTAGAAAAACTTTTTTCATTCATAATTGGCTGGATTAGAATGCAGCGGATACTTCTTATGATTTCGCTTCTCTAAGATGGTTCATTTTGCTCTTATTCAATAACATACCTCGGTAATTAAGTATTCACCAGCGAAACAGTATCCGTATATTAAAAGTAACATTGTGAAAACGTACATAACGAATGTCATGAACGTCGTTGTATCAGCAAGGTCAGCATTCTGAAATGCGAAATGTGATAGTATGACAATCTATTATAATCAATAGCAGGTTGCCTCTGCTTCGATTCTTCAGATACAGATTTAGATGCAGATCACCTAAAGAAAAAAAGTAATGGTGCAAGTAGTTTAGATTTGATTTGGTAATTTTCCGTGACGTAATCCAATTTCGTGGTTCCGTATTTTATTCCCCAATCCTTTCAAACACCTGTGACGTGGGAGATCACTAGGGTCCTTTATTATTTTTCTTCTCGTTTAGGGTGACCCGAACGGGGAGTTCACCCAAATTCTAGACCATGTTGAGATAGGATTCCGAAGGGGTTTTATTTAATAATCGAATACCCTTTAATTATAATTGAAATATATTAGTTGAATAGAATCAATATTATAAAATCAATTGATAACTAATTAGGTTCGGTATCGCGTGCAGAAGTGTTTACGCAAGATTTTTGGCTAGGCGAGTGGACGTCCGTCCAACTTCGGCTCCTGCCTGGGGGGTCGAGCTCCCGTGTTAAAGTTAGAGATGCAAATGCGTCACATGAGCCGTCATATGACGGTCATGTGACCGTCAACAATCATTAATCAATTGACATGATCTGTCAAGAAAAAATGACAGTCATTTTTCATCTATATAGATGAAACTTAATTTTTTTCTCGATCAATTTTCAGTTGAATTCCTTTTGTATTGGCCTAATCCGCATTTTAAAATGGAAATCACGTTTTTTTTCCATCCATATAGATGAAACTATTTTGTTTTATTCATGACCATCACCAATTGGAAATTAGTTATGACCGTCATTAGGCAACTATACATATAGATGGTTTGACAACAATTTGGATACAAATGATTTGTGATAATCATTTGTAGTTGGAAAATTTGTGCGTCACATGACTGTCACAAGACCGTCATTTTTTGGTCATATGACGCTATCTAAAAAATGACGGTCATTTTCCATCTCTAGTTAAAGTGTTAGACAGGCTTTTGCCGGAATCGACCATTTGGGGCGCTGTTGGGCGGTGGCGGGGATTTCAATGGGGATAGGAAGTGACAGGATACTTGTATTTTGAAATATTCACCTGTCATCAACTTTGAGAAAAACACTCAGTAGGAGTAAAAAATAAATAAATAAATAAATTGCATACTCAATGATACAAATCCAAGGAGAAGTATCCATCAGGCGTGCACTAATCACACACGGTACGTGAACAATATAATACTAATATTGTCAGTGTTAATCAGGCGAAGAATCCATTACAGATCCAAACAGCAATAGTATTGGCGTTCTGTACTAATTATAATTCAGTAATCAATTGACGGGCCAATCTAGGTTCCCCAGAATCTACAGAATCTACGGTTTCTTCTGTTATCAGATATATTCTGGGATCATAGACTCCGTGACGTATGTATGCATTGTACGAGGGTACACAGCAAGGGCAAATCGTTTCTTTCAAGTTCCAATAACGGATGCAGAACGATTAAGAATTCGATTATCTGTGGCATTACCTCACGAGAGTCATGCCTTACGAGGGTCAAATGTCAGCAGAGTCACACCTCACGGGGTCAAACATCATAATGATCATACCTCACAAGGGTCGTGCTTTGCAGGGGTCACAAGGGGATGGTCAACTTTCACGAGGGTCGAACGTTACGAGGGTCACGAGGGTCACTAGAGGATGGTCAAATTTTACGAGGACCAAACGCTTTAAGGCTCACAATTGGAACGTCAAATTTTGAAGGGGTTCAAACGTCACGAGAGTCAGAAGAGAGTAATGAAATTTCACGATGGTTGAATACCACAAGGGCCAGTTCACCGAAGGTCCAACGTCACAAGGGGATGAGCAAATTTCTCAAGGGTCACAAGGGAACACGATGCTTAGACGATCCTTAAAAGTCACATGGAACAATTTCAGGCTCTTAATTGTGAGAGGGATAATTGTGCTAATTATTGAGCTTATTGAATTTCCACGGAATCATTTGGGGCCCTGAAAAATTGAAAAATTTACCATCCCCTATGACCCTCATGACGGTTGACTTTTGTGAAATTTGACAATCCCATTATAACCTTCATGTCGTTCTACTCTCATGAAACTTGATCGTCCCCTTGTGACCCTCGTGACGTTTGATTCTCATGGAATTTGACCATCCTCTTATGTCTCTCATGTTGACTCTCGAATTGACTCTGGTGACGTTTGACCCTTGTAAGATTTTACTCTGGTGACGTTTGACTCTCGTGAAGTTTGACCCTGGTGACGTTTGATCCTCGTCAGATTTGACTCTAGTGATGTTTGACTCTCGTGAGCTGTTTACCCTGGTGAAGTTTTACCCTCATAAGGTGTGACTTCGGTGACGTTTGACCCTTATGAGGTATGATTCTGATGACGTTTGACCATCGCGAGGTATGATATTGGTGACGTTTAACCCTCGTGAGGTATGACCATTATAAGGTTTGACCCTCGTGAGGCATGACCCTGGCGGCGTTTGATGCTCATGAGGTATGACCCTGGTAATGTATATTACGTGATGCATGGTTGGAGTCATCCCCAGTCAAATCCGCGACTATAGGGTTTGAAATCTTATGAATTCACATAAAAACTGAAGCACGTAGAATATCAAGGAAAAAAGGAAGAAAAATAAATGTGTATTGCATTAACATGGAAAACATACTTTGTGCGGTTCCGTGACTAATACAAAACAAATTCAACACAAATTAAACACGCTACAACTCAACACAAGCCTAACTCAACACGCAATAATTCAACACAAAACCAACTCAACACATAGGCAATTCAACACAGAACAAATTTCTCACAATATGAATTCAACAATACATTCACTCAATACATAATCAATGAGTTTATTTACTTCGTCATAAAAAATTCATATGTAGATTAATCACTACAAAATTCGTATAGTAAATAGAAACTATGTGTAATAGAAACTATATGTTGACTTAACAATGTGTTGAATTGACTCTGTGATAAAAAAATTTGTGTTCAACGGGCTGGGTGTTGAGTTGATGTATTGTGTTGAATTTGCATATTGTTAAATAGTCCTGCCACCACTTTGTGCGAAATGACCGTTTTCCAAATGATGAATAAATTAATTTGAAATGATTCATTTGTAATTTTATTGTATAGTGATTTTTGAGGATTAAAGAACCCCTGCTGAGGGCTTCCCTGGAGCCGCAACGTTGGGTCATCGACAAGAATTCTGAGTTTTATTTCAATTTGTAAAATTACTGAAGTTCGCATAGGCCCTATCATCTACTAAATATGAGAAAAATTAAGTGATCAAAAAGGATGGCCTCATATAAGAGGACAAATACTGCTTGATAAACCCTACCTACTAGCGAAAAGTCGTCTCATAATGATTAAACTCATAATCTAATTCCTATTTCATTGACCCCCGTCGGTTGAACATTCGAAGTTCATGTTACCGATCGTTTTCCAACCCCCTCCACCATTAATTCTACTGATGACAACGCGTCAAGTGGTCGGTTCTTGCGAAACATCGTCTAACTTTCCCCATCTGAGCTTGACCCCCCTGGGATCCTTTCATAAGTGCTAATTTCGAGAACCCAAACCCCGGGAGGCGTGCAGTTATGGAGGTTCCACTGTATTTCATTATCTTTCTATTTTAAATATGTCATTTCCATCAAAAAAATTTCAAATTTCACCGGTTTTTCGTTGCAAGGGTTAACTTGCCAACGCGGCCATCGCCTGAGGGCCTTCAGCCAGGGAATGTTGAATGTGGAGTGGATTTTTCAGTTGAAAATTCCGTGGAATATTCGGTTTGAAAATTGTGTTGAATTTTCAGTTGAATATTATGTGGAAAATTGTGATGAAAAATTGGTGTGGAATTTTGGCCCGGCCGGGGCTCGAACCTGGGAGCTTGAGGTTGTGAATCTCATGCTGCTACCAAGTACGCCACACAGCCGGGTTCATTTCGATCATTTATGATGGAAAAACGTGATACGTCTTCTGACATAACAGTTGCTATGGTAGTTTGCACATTTTTTAATGAGATCGATTCTTAACATGATTCAGTCCTACTCATATCAAGTCGGATCCCTCGACTTAATTCAGAAAGTTTTTTTGTGTAAACAGACACAACAAGACAGACGTAACATTCGTTCGTCTGCGTGTTTGTTTCCATCAGTGCTAAAAATCATAGTTCATTACCACCAGCACATTATAAGATGCTAACCCCAGACAAACTGTAGTTGTGACTAATTCTTCGAGAAGTATGATCCAGAAACTTTTATCGATCAATTTGGAAAATCTAGGAACACACAATCACAAAAGAGTAGATAAATTGATTGAGATAAGTTAATATAAATTGATTTACACACCTGACTATTTCCAGATAGCGCCGGACGGAATTCCCTAGTTGAAGCTCCGAATTACCGGAACTATTTGGTTCAATCCTCCGTATCCTTCTCGCTAGAATAGCTAGATGACCACAGGCGTTAAGTACTAGAGTAATGAGGAAGCAAACAGCTGCAGTGTGAAACGTGTGAACGTAAATCATCGGGGATTGATACGCATAAATCAAAATGTAGGTCGTCATGTCCGTCAGCTCGAAAGTCAGATGAGATCGATACGGTAGTAACAAAGGTACTGTGTCATTAGCCAATGCTACACTGACAAAAACAAAGGTTTTTGAGAAATACTTTACTTATATCAAGAAACTTCTGACTTGAAAATTTTCAAGAGTAAAATATCTTGCACTAAGAAAATAAAAACTTTCGTCAAGTAATTCTGTACTTGTCCTAAATACGAGGACAAGTTCTTGATGACAAGAAAGCCATTTCTTAAACTAAGTAAAATTGAATTAATTCATTTAATAGTTTTTTAGCCTCAATTGTAAAATATTTTAATGGAAAACCCACTTTAATTGACTTGCAAACTCGTTTTCTTGATATGAAAAAATTGTCCTCATCTTTCGGACAAGTATAAAATTTCTTGGCGTACGATTTTTTTTTCGTAGTGTGAGATATTGTGCGCTTGGTAATTTTCAAGCCACGAATTTCTTGATACAAGTAAATAAGTACTTCTCAAAAAACACTTGTTTTCTCAGTGTAAGTGATGAAATAATTAGAGAAAATGTTATTTCACGTCATCATTCATCATTGTACATTACCAGCCTTCAGTCGAGTTTCCATAGGTTTCAAATGATATAATATAGCTGAAATAAATGCGAAAGCGACCGCCCACCTGAAGAACTTCTTGGCGATTGCATTATAAAACATATAAATTTCTTTCTCTTTGGTTTCTGAAAAATTCTCCTCCATGATTCCATCCCTTGCCATCACCACAGCTTCTCGGAGAGTACCAGAATACTTGAGTACAACCATCTTTACTATTATCATACTCTCCAAAGCCGTTTCCGAGACATTTGCAACAACCTCTTCGAGACTGCCAAATACCAGCACCAAGTCTGCAAAACCCATGAAGAGATGGAATGCAAAATACACAAGCCACGTGTGGAAAAAACAAATCGTTGGTTCTAATGGCCATAATCCAATAATTACGAAGACCATTCGATTCCACGCGAACAATTGTTTCGCTTCTTTAAGTTCATCGTCCTGGAAGGTTTATTACGAAGCAAAGGCACGAGATATTATCATAAGAGTTGAGGGAAAAAAATTATTGTGGTTTGACGTCTGGTCATCGGATAAATTCACTTACTACCATTATCCTCAGTCCAACCAAAAGTTTATGGCACCAACGATTATCAGACTGGAGGATCAGACTACGAGCTTGATCTGCCAGTCTTAAAAATTCATGAGAACTTCAGTAATGACATAATGCTTCTAATTGCCCGCAATTATAAAAATCTACCCTAGGTAATTTGGATAATCGATTCCTCCGAATCGCTGATATTTCAACTGAGAAGACACGCAAGACTTCTCTAGCTTTCTGGAAAGCACCGGTGGGGTTTCTACTTTTATTGTACAATAGCATGTCATCCAGTACTTCGGACAATTCTGGTCGAAACCATTATCAGCATTTGTCTGCTTCCAACTTATCAATTAGCGATGAATAGAACAAGGTGATTGTAAAAATATTGTGTTTATAGAAAATAGTTTGAGTGAAAGAACAATTTGGACGACAGAATTGACAAATATATGTGAGTAATTGTAATTGTAGGTTCATTGTGAAACTTTCCTCAGCAGGGAGACGTATCCCATTGCAGTTTTGAGGATCTGTCGGCAGGAAATGAATTAAAATGATTTATATATGAAATCTGTATATTGTCGTTATTATTGAACTCACATCTGTAAAACTCGTTAACGAGAAAACGAAAAATTTTCCAGCTGTCATGCGAAGTGGTTCTTGCGACGACAGCATGCAAATCATGACAGCTTTCTTGAAGTCGGCTGATGATTCGTACCACATGCATTCGTAGTACGCGGCATGTACTTTGCTGCTCTGTATATGTTTTGATGAATTCATAAACACTTGGATTTTAATAATCAAAAGTGGGTACACACCTCGGAAATGAGAGATTCTCCTACGATACAGTAGCCGTAGATCAGAAGGAGAGTTGCAGTTCCGGCGATTCCGAATACAGGACCGGTCGAACTTTCCGACACTCCTTGCCCCTTGAAAATATTGCTTTTGATAATAGTGAAATTGCATGAATTTTTTTCATTATTTTGAATCTCAAGTTTGGGACCTGAATACGTAATTTTTCATTCACAAACGTTCGAAATATTGCTAATTAACCCCTCACGGACGGGGCCCTCTGTTACCAAGCGTAGTGTGTGCTCAGTACGACTCGAATTCGATTATTTCTAATGAATGGAAAATTATGAAACAGATATCTAATTGAAGTTATTGTTTTCCTGCTTCCAATTTTATTTGTCTGATCAAGTTATTCTTCAAAGATTTGGAAATAATAAATTTTGAAAACAAGCATGGGTCGATACCATGCATCGACTCCGTACGTGAGGGATCAATTAATAATTAATTTTTAAGATTTGAAGATTTCAAACGCTTTGGAATCGCTAATGACGTCACATAGACGGTCGAGCGCAGGACGAATAACAGAATGGTTCGAGTCAATCTAACCCAATCCTGACGTGCGCTCTGCCAATGGAAGACGGCTCCTCCCCACTTTCTACACACTAGACCAATGAGGCGTTGCCTGACCGTTTTTGTGACGTCATGACCCAAAGATTAGTCTCGAAAATGACTGATTTTCTCCATATTTTGTACCATTTATCTATCCATATGTTATGAGAAATGTGTGAATAGGGAAATTATTATAGAAAGAATTAAACTTCACGCAATTTCACTATTCGGGGTTTAGTATGGAATATAAATACTTACGATTATGATAACGTAAGACGTTAATCCTAATAGGAGGGTCATTACAATGAGGTCCACTAGGAGGATGAAATGAAAACTGTCATCGAAGCTTTTAGCCATCCTGTTAATGAGAGAAATCAGCTTGGAAAATGTCATGTTCGTACGTAGAAACATATGTACATCCCATTTTTGAATTTCGTGATGAAACTTTTGATTTCTATCAACTTGTTCGATGAAGTAAGTATACGTTAATACTAGTACATTTTTTATCTGTCTTCTTTCTTTACTTGAAAGGGAGGGGTTTGGAACTTCGAAAACCTGTAGTAATGTTTAAAGAATCACCGAGTTTTCAAACAACCGTGAAGTTGGTGAAGGAAATCAGGAATGTGCTCTTGATACGTAGAAAAAATCCCGTGAGGTGAATTTATCTGCTTAGAATGTAAGGAATTCTGGGGATTCCTTAGGCGATCCAGAGACCATCGAGAACGTCGGATTAAGCGTGAGTCAGACAAAGACCCAGAGCGTTTATTGTATATAATTTTTGACAAGCAGAATTTCGTATTAGCTATCTTTCGGTGATTGTTTCACGTTTCGAATATATTGACGGTTAGGTATGATTTTTTTCGGGTAATATTTTTCTGACATGTGTTAGGAGTTTGAATATCGGGGATAGTTAGCTATCGGGGATCTAGAGATTTTCGTTGTTTGGGCCAAAATATTATCGAGCTACGCTACTATTTTATCAACCAATAATTTGAGGTAGGAAGATTGATGATTACTTGTGTAATTAAAAATCCCCTTTCAAGAAATTTGAACTATTCACTTAGTAGTAAATTTACAGTTTCATATTGACAAATTTTAAATATATCATTATTCGTAAAAAATCAAATTATTAACACTATATTATTTGAAAAATTGAATCAACATATTTTAAACTTTCAATAATGTACGGGTCAAATCCTTGTAATATTACAGAAATTTAATATTGATGGAGATCCGTGGTCAGAATGAGAAACCTGCATCTATAAGGTTTCGCTGTTTAGTTAAGAGAAGACGGAACCCCTTTGTCTACGTCAAATATTAGAATTGTGTTTTCTCCTACAACTATTAATTTCTAACTATAAAATTACTTTATCGACTCGATTATCGCATTGTTGAGTCAATGAAGTAGTTTAATGAATAAAAAATAATAATTGCAGGAGAAAACACAATTCTAAAGATTCATATAAACGCAGGGGTTCCGTTTCCCCTTAATCCTCCTGTAGACGTCGTCGCCAAACGTCGTTGGTCACGTGGTAAGCGCTGCCCCGTCCGTACATTCTCGAGTGCAGCGTTGCCAGAGCCATACGACACTATAAACATATCACCGGTCAGCGACCCCCCACTCTGTACACGATGCTTGGGATTACCACGAGGGTCGGCAATACCGCTCGTCAAATTTCCACTACGACAGTGGTCGCACGGTGAGCCCTGCGCTCATTCTCGCTAACCGCGCTCGACAAAAAAATTAATTGAAAAAAAAAAATTGTCAGTGCAGGGCAACCCTACCGTGTTGAATCTCATCAGGACATATCATTTAAGGAACTCGTAAATAGACAGCGTAATTCATCACATTTCTAGAGATATCGTGAAAATAAAACCGGCGGCGTTCAGACCATAGCGCAACCACTGGAGGGTTAAAAAGGAGTGAAAGAAGAAGAAGAAGGTTACAAGAAGAGGATGATGAAAGAAGCCCTTGTGATGAAAGACATAAGCATCTGGGGTGAGAACACAGAGAAAAACAGCTTTAATTTTTGAGGAACATCACAGATTTATGGAAATTTATCACCAATTATTGATGATACTGGACATGGACTAGGATAATTATGATCATCAGTGATTTTTATCATTGAAATTTGGTGATAGAATCGTAAAATTATTTTCCTGAAAATTAGTAACAATGTTACTGGAAACTAGTGACGTCATCGCTAAAACTAGTTCACAAATCACTAAAATTTTAAGATTTCGCCCTGGTTTAAATTTTTTAACAATCGTGAATCCTTAATACACTTTAAAAAAAAGTTACTACTCACTAGTACTGAATTCTACTTGGGAGAAGTTTTCTTGTGAAAAGTTGGGAAACTACTTGTCCCAAGTACTTTTCATGTCCTAGGGTGAAGTACAATATTTGCTAAGCAAGTAGGAAAAGTACTAGGAGGAAGTACTTTTATTACTTCCTGTCACTATTTTTCTTACTTCTCACAAGTACCTTTGATGCTTGGAGCAAGTAATTGTTCTACTTCTCGCGAGTACTTTTATGACTTACCAGAAAACAATTTTTGCCAGTGCCATCTAAAATTTAACAGGAAATCGGCAATTTGTCGACAAATTGTCGACATACTGTTTGCTGGGTTGATTCCAGTACTTTTGGTTGGTTATTTTGTTGAGGAATGTCATATCATTAATTATCATTCTCATTATCATTCTCAGATGACAATTAACAAATTTCATCAAGGGGAGGTTACGATGAGTTTCAAAATCGCGAGATATTGCAGTAAGATTTATTACACATTGATGATCGATTATTTATATATGTTGAAAGACGAAGAATAAGTGGGGAAAAAAACGATTATTTCTTGTTGATTTGCCCCCAAGACCTTGAAAATGAAGAAAAATAGCACAGTGTACTCAATTTTTGACCTACGGACGTATTTTTTCTTCAAAATTTTTAAACAGATGTGTAGAATAACAATTACGAGATAATTTTTTTGAATTCAACTTCTAAATAGGCAATTTTATTCTTTGTCGCATAACGAAATTGCAATTTTTATACAAGATAGCTCAAAAGATTAATACTTCAATTTTTTTTTCAATATAAAATATAACAATTATTTTGAGGATCATTTTACTGGCTATTTCGCATGCATATTACATTTGTTGTTATTAAAAAAAGGACTATTTGGAAATTAAATTTGGAAAAATTAATTGGTAATTGTTATTCTACACATCTTTTGAAAAATTTTGAAAAAAAAATCTCTGTAGCTCGAGAATTTATTACATTGGACTACATTTCAATTTTCAAGCGTTTGAGGGGCAAATGAACAATAAACAATAATTTTATTTGCATTAATTCTTCGTTTTTCAGCGATCTCTAGTGTATGATAAATTTTACTGTAATATTCCGCGAAAATCCATTAGTACTGGATTTGAGTGCTATTACTACTTGTCTCGAGTATTTTTTCTACTTTTGAGAAGTACAGCTCGGTACTCAGTACACGTACTTTTAGTACTGATGATGAGTACAGTTGGTACTTGTCACCAGTACCAATTGTACTTGGAGCATAAAACTTGTATTCAGTCGATTTTCGACTTGAACCAAGTAAAAAAATTACCTTTTCTCCAGAAACCCCTCGGTACTGAATACAAGTAGTTTTCCTACTTATCAGAAGTAATCTTTTTTTAGAGTGTAGTCGGGGATAGATTCCTGACAATTAGTGATATGACCCTGAAAATCAAGACGTTGTTTTTTTTATTAAAAAAATACTCATGCGTATATTTCAGTGAGTATGATTATCGGTTATATTTTATTACCTGGCAGGATGGGAGATTAGTTGATCGAAGCTGAAAAGTTCTTGATTATTCATCTCTTCTTCATCGTAGAGTCAAAAGGACGTAATTAGTTTATATGAGTATTGCTTTTACGCCCTTTTGACACGAGGATGACGAATATTCGGCGAAATAATCTCTCTTACAATGGTACATACGTACGCTTCAGTGTTAAGTATACCCCGAGTGGAAATTTCGTTTAATTTGCCTCGATCTGAATCTGTTTTAGATGCAATACTACACACAGAAAAGCCTAAACATAAATTACGCGCAAGAAGTCATCTTTTACGTACAATACAATGTTTTTTCGTAAATTACGCATAAGTAAATCGTAAAGTGCGTTTCTATTAAGATTGTAATTTTCGATTTTTTAAGCGGAAATCCGCTCAGTGAAACATAACGCATTGTTTGGGCGAAATTTACATTTTTATTTTGACTGTAAAATACGCCTTTTTGACATCATATTGGCGTTAAGCATACATTGACTTTAGCACATCGTAAATTACAGTTAGCAAAATATATTTTACGTTTAGGGTTTTCTATGTGTTTTCTATGTTTGCTGTGGAGTACAAGAATTTTTCGCGGTAAATCCGAGAAAAATCCGGTAGCGCGCAGCAAAAATTCCGGTGCTGGCACGGTAATTTTGCCGGGTCTGTCCAAATGAACCCATTTCACCGTGCAAGCACAGTAATTTTTCTAGTATTTTTTTCTCTGTGTTAGATTCCGAATAGAGTATTTGGGTCCAATGTGGCAGGGTGAATTGCAATCATAATTTGTTTTCGAGTTGACTGATCAGTATAGGATCGGTATTCACTCTGCCACATTGGATCCCGATATTCTAAGTGAATAATTCTAGTAAAAATTATGTTGGACGCCAGAGTGGGGACGCCGTGCGTTTACGGAAAATGTGAGGAGTGGGGGTAGACAAGACCCATCTAGCGGATTCCTAGAAATTTATATTTGCAGAGTCTTCACTTTATCTTCCTAATTATTTATCATTCAATTTTCAAATGGCCCGTACGTCCAAGTTATTCGGAGAATTTTAACTCTTGAACTTTCCTTGGATTGTACAATATAAATCCTTGGTCCTGACATCTGTATTTTGAAATTCGTCCCATGATAGACAAGAAATTTGGCTTTTTTCATTATAGGCCGCGCGTGCTGCGCACGCGCCTCCTCATATCCTCACGTAGTGGCGCTTCGGTTTCATTCGGTCTTACGCTTAAGCTTATTCGAGATTTTCGAGATATTTCGAGATCGATTTCCTTTCTCCTTTTTTACGATAGGATGGAACAGTTTCCGGTAGCAATTCAATCTGTAATTTTTTACTCCTCATATAAATATGAATATTATTCAGAACATAGATAATCCTTCCAATATCAAATGTACAGAATCTCAAAGATCTTCGTCAATTATTTGACTGCCAAAAGACCCTTCGAAAATTCATCAGTAAATTGAGAGGGTATCGTTTCCCCTTAAGGAAGAAGAAGAAGAAGAAGAAGAGGTATTGAGAAAGTACTGGATTAGGGACCCGAGAGAGTAAAAGTACCGACGAGACAATTAAACGTTTCTGAGGGAGTTTGGAAGAAAAGGATAATAAAATGATTCCTTGGGTTTTTGGAGTTAGCAGGATTAAAGCAATAAAATATAATGAAGTTTTTAGCAGGAAGGTCTTGTAAAACTGATTTAGACCAGCAAAATACCCACTCGAGCGACTCCACAAGTGGATGAATTTTGTACTCACGTACCAAATTGACTTGGTATGTCGGTCAACCAAAGATTTAAAAATTGCATGGCTGGCATCGTGATCAGTCACATGCACGATGTTCCTTATCCTATGCTCCACGATCGTCAACTGCCCACAGATGTGAAGTTGAACGGTGATGAGAACGCATATCCAGCCATTATGACAGGCCAATAAATATATCATGGGTGACAGATAGGCGTATGTCATCCAATACACGCGTGTATCTACGATGGTGTATGGTAATGTTATGTGAAAGGGAAGTACCATGGAGTCATTGGTTCCAAAATCTGAAAGGAGGATAATCATTAGATTTGGATGACTCATTTGAAAACAAAGCTATTTGGATATTGGTTTTAAGATATTATATGAAACAAAGTTTTTGATTTAATTTCGAAGAAGAGGAGTCTTGATGATGCTCTCCACGATCAACGGAAGAGGAACGATCGATCCAAGCATAAATTCTTTCATTTAAGGAACTTCCGCAGTAAATTTTGGGGCTATGGTGTGGGAGAAAATATCAAAGGTTCCGACACTCCGCTGCATCCATTGAAAAAAAAAAATAATGAAATGACGAAGAGTTCACGGGTGTATTGAAAGTTCGTCGTTTAGGTTTCTTTACACTTATTATTCATGATTAATCAATTCCAAATGATTTTTATTAAAAAATATTATTTATCCGAATTTTTTTAACAAATAAAAATTGTCATGAGAGATTTGACAACCACACATTTTTGTTCGACGCAGTTGGTATTCTTGTGTCCCGATAAAATCCTTGTAACGTCCCTGTGATGTCCCGACATTGACTCTAGAGATGGCGCTATAGATCGTTTGATTAAGTCCGCGAAATTCCAATCAGGTTTTAATAATTCAAATTATTAGACGTAATCCGGAGTTGAGAATTGAGGGAGAATAGTACAATGAACAAGGGAAAGCAATAACTTTTAAGCGAGAATAAACTGTTGATGGAATTTTAGACTCGAGTGTTTGGGTCTGCGATTTGTTAGAATATTTTATAGCTCTCCAAATTCTCGTGAAGTAAACACTTTTTCTAGGTGTCAAATTTAGGGTCGAATTTATTGGACAGTTACGGTCCTCACTCGTCACGATCTCGAGTTCTGTTTGTATCAACAGTTTTACGGCCTCACGTGCGCAACACGTGTGGTGCCTTTTGTTCATTGTGTTCCCCTGGTTGAGGGCCTAGAGTCCCTCCAAGAGGAAAACCTGCGACGCAAAATACTCCCCTTTTCTCCTTTTCCGCTTCTCCGTTTTCTCTTTTCCCTTTCCTCAGGGCCTAGTTTGCGTGCGCAACTCTTAGATTAGTGGGGGTTGTTGGACCCAACCCTTGGAAGTTTTAGTTTAGGATAGTTCAGTTCCTACACAAGCCTTCTGCTTGCTGCTTCTCTCTTCAATTTGTTAAGTCCACAAGTGTTTTATTGAGTTTATTCTTTGATCGTTTAAAGTCTTGACTTTATTCAAATAAAGTGTGTTCAGTGCTCCCTAAATCATCAGTGTCCACGTTATTTCGTCTATCAACCTGCTCCACATAAATAATCCTGTCAACTATTAAATTGAATCTCGATGGAGTGCTCATCAGAGCTTTGGCGGCCAACGTTCACGCTCAAACCTGGCGCTTAATTTTTGAATTGGCGCTAGTGTCCCACTAGTTACATCGTTGAAACGATTGGGACGTAACATCCCGACGTTGAATTTCGTAGATGGCACTATTAATCGGCCATAAAAATCCGCGAGATTCAAATTATGGTTCGGAATAGTATATTCGGAATAGTATGTCATTGGGCGATAAAATTATTATCTGGCGAATGTGGCCTCGCCTTCGGCTCGGATTATAATCAGATTCGTCAGATAATGCTTTTATCGCCATGTGATATACGCTATTTTATGTCGTTGGGCCTGAAAACCGCGATCTAACCGAGCGGAGCGAGGTTAGAATTGCGGTTTATCGGGCCTAATGACATGAATTATTTTTAAAGTGATATTTTTAAAACGTAGTATGCTGAGAAGTACGGAAAAGAAAGGACAATGAACAAAGGAAGAAAATAACTCTACAATCGTGAGAAAAACCGTTACAGAAAATTGTAAATGTCAAATACTTGAGTTTAAATCTAAATTTATTGCCCTCCAAAACTCGTTACGGAAAAGGCTTTACCTTGAAAAATCCAAAACATAGAGAGGAAAGTAAAATTAACGGTCACGGTCCCAAGTCGTAAAATCTCAATTCTGTTTATTTCGAACGTTCCTGTGTAGCATGTGTTCGACACGTGTAGGCTCTCCTCTGCTCATTGTATCGCTGAGAGGGCCTAAAACCCTATGAAGGAAAAACTTGCGACGTCACACGCTTCCCTTTTCCCCCGTTTTCCCGTGGGTTTCACTTTTCCGTTTCCCCTGGGCCAGGTATGCGTGCGCAACTTGTGGGCTAGTGGGGGTTGTTGGACCCAACCCTAAAAGTTAAGTTTAAGTTTTAGTTAGTCCCATCGTGGCTGTTGTTCCGACAACTTTTCTAGCTTCTCTCTTCAATTAGTTTTCATTAAAGTTTACTTAGAGCTTTCATAAGTTTATTGAGTGTGTAGTTCACAGTTTAAAGTTTTTCGAGTTCAACAAGTTTAATAAATAAAGTGTTAATGTGCTCTGCTAAGCACTGGTCTAATGGATTTATTTCAAAAATAAACCTTCAACCCAATTATTCCGTCACGAACGAGTCAACTTCGATGGAGTCCTCATTAGAGGTTTAGCGGCTAACGTATCTACTCTTCAAGTTTGGCGCTCAATATTTTAAAAGGCGCCACTGTAGTCCTAGTAACATCGACAGAACATAACATCCTATACTGTACTATAGAATCTATAGTATATGCTTTCGCTGAGTTCACGGGGCGCGCCCTCTAACTTCCTCAACGTTGCCATGTTAAGCCATCAGTTTACTCTAACGTAACTAAAATCCCAAACTATGCTATACATTTTCAATAATTACAAATAATCCCTGTGGTGACGGCTGATGAAATTGTCGGAATATGTTCCTGATATACATACGGTTCTATTCGTGAAACGTTTGGATTCTTAGTCCATTGTCGATTATTTTTTTGGGATTTTTGAAAAAGTGGTGGTATAAGACTTTGTGTTAATAACACATTTTTCATATTTTCTCCTCAAGAATCTACGTGGTTCAGTGTTTTGAGACTTCGGGAGGATATTTTTAATCACTCAAAGAATATATTCTCAAAATTTCAGCTCTGTAGTCCATTTCCTTCTACTCCCATATACTTACTGCAGAAATTCCTTAAGGGGTAACAGAAGGCCACCGTGTCCTCGAAATTTTCAAAAAAATTTCCTGTTTAAAGTTATTAATATTTTTGGAACCCAAAGTACATTGATCTTCATCATCGCTTCCTGAAGATTGATGTGCTTTGATTTGTAAAAATGTCGATATCTTTCAACCGGAAATTGGTTCAAAAATGTGGAAAATTAGCGGCATTCTGTTACCCCTTAAGAGCACGGTTCAAAAAAAAGCATCACTTATAAAAACTTTTCAAATTCGCGTTCGTCTTTCCAACACAGGTCAGATTAGTCTTAACGCGAAGGAGATCAGTCTCTCTCTCTCTCTCTCTCTCTCTCTCTCTCTCTCTCTCTCTCTCTCTCTCTCTCTTTTAAAAAATCCATTGGAATCACTTTTGCATACTCACTGCCGATGAGCAGGGAAGTGACGACAGGTCTCAGATAATACACACATGCTGCAGTCATGACATATGGAACCGAAACTTTGTAATACAATTTCGACAGAGAATTGTACTTCAGATACAACTTTTTCTCCTCATAGTTTTCATATAGATTCTCGGCTAACTCATCCTTCGTTGCATCTATCAGCCTTCGTAGCATTGCACTATGCCGGAAGACAATCAGCTTAGCATACACCATCGTTTGCATGCTCACTTCAACCACACTGAACACCGTGGCGTTAAAATTTCCGAAAGCTGCAAAAAGCTCGACATACTCCATCACCAAATGCAATGTTAGATACACTGTCCAAACACCAGCACGAATGTATGTTTTTTCGAGCGGCCAGAGTCCTCCAATTGTGCAAAACCATTTCAGCCATGTTAATAAATTTCCAGCGGCTATGAAATCTTCATCTATCAGTTTATTTTCGTTGATATCCCTGATTTCCGCGGGCATTTCGAAATTAGTAACAGGGAGAACTTCTTGGGTTTTGGCATCGGGGGAGTGTTTCACACGTTAGGTGTCGAGAAATCATAGCAAGTCCGCTCGTCAATATTGATCGTTCATAATTCATTATTCATGAGTGATAAAAAAAAGCGTGTAATAACACTATTCCGAAAATTATCATAATACGCGAATATTACGGAATATTATATAGAATAATTCTCTGCTGCATGCATGGTTCGATGGTGGGGGAAGGAGAAGGTGTCAGAAGTCTCACATGCATTTTGGCATTATGTACTTCGTTGGTTTACTATTGCGGAAGTGATGAGGGATTTTTTATTATGTTAACCAGTAAAATATATTCTGAATCATCGACTCCAACCGCAAAAGTGGAATCGTTGACTAAATCGTTCAACTAATTTTCAAAATCTACAAAGTTCACTCTCGCAATCATCTGGAAATGTCTCTACAGAATGTTGACATAAAGGAAAATGAAAAAATAGATGAGGATTTCAAGGCGATCGGAAATTTATTGACGTGGCAAAAATATTTTTTGACTATTGGAGGACTTTGGCCGATGGAAAAGACATACATACGTGCTAGTGTTTGGACGGGGTATCTAGGTCTACATCTGATAATGGAGTATACCGAACTTTTCACGCTTTTCGGTAATTTTAATTCTCTGGTGATCAGTGTCCTTGAATCAACTATGCAGTCAATGGTATTCACGAAACTCATTGTCTTTCGGCATAGTAAGACGTTATGTACACTGTTAGAAGCAATGAAAGAGGATTTCTCTGGAAATATGTATGGAAATCACGAGGAAAAAAGATTGTACCTGAAATTTCACGACTTATCGAAATGGTATTATAAACTTTCCGTGCCGTATATAATGTGTGGGGCTAGTATGTATTATTCGAGACCTTTGCTCACTTCTCTTCTTACTGGAGGTGCGTAAAAAATGGTCCGAAACTTTTCGTCCAAAGTTAGTTCGTTCAATTATTTCTGGTCTAATGAAAATTCGTCAAACAATGCTTTTAGTCTATTTTTTCAATACACTTTGTATCCGTCAATGATGTTAACATCATTGTGGGTAGTCGTAAATAAGTTGATACTGAAATTTAGACTTGCATCAAGGAGGGAGACGGAGGAAACCCTAATCATATGGTGCGTTTCAAATGGCGACGATCTTCGGGAGAAATCGCGAAGTTTCACACTTCGCGTTAAATCGCGATGTTAACATCATTCTTCGTAGTCGTATATAAGTTGATATTGAAATTGAAAAAAATTATAATTTCAACTTAAATTTGCTTACTTACAATAACGTTAACATCGTGATTTAATGCGAAGTCTGAAACTTCGGGATTTCTCGCGAAGATCGACTTCATTTGAAAACGACCCATACGATTGTGGTTTTCTTCGTCTCCCCTTCTTGAGACAAGTCTAAAGTTTAATTTCACCTTAAATTTGATTATTCACAATGATGTTAACATCGCGATTTAACGCACAGTTGTCAAATTCAAAGAAAATTAGAATTGAGAGAGAAAAAATTCCACACCGCCCAACCGGGATTCGAACCCGGGTCTCCCAGTTACGTGCCGGGCACTCTCCTAACTAAGCTACCGGGAACTACGGAAATTCTTCCTCCAAATTCGCCTCCCAACAGCGCCTAGCCACCTTTAGGCTTTCGCCCCCTGGACCCCTTTTCCCGTGGGGGGCTTCGCCCCCCACACTCGCCCCCCCCCCAACCCCCGAACTTCATCACGCACTTATCATATAAAATAGTATACGCAACACGTGCTGCGCCGCCCGAGTGAGTAACCGCCTGCTTTCCGCACTAGTTACGTAATGTACTATTGTTTTCGATTTTTCTTTATAAGTTACCGATTTCGATGATTTTTTTTAAATGTTCAGAATAACGCGTAGATCAAATGTGATCAAGTCCCAAGGTGTGGTTTTTGTTTATTAACAAAATGCCCCTTGGAGCGGTCACTTTGGATTAAAATATCTCGGAAACTATTGACAAGTGATCGAGACATGCAGCGGCAAAGATTTAGATAATTTTGAGACGAACAGAATGCATTTTGACTCATGTCTCTATCACTAATAGTTTTTGAGATATTAACATTTATTTGTCAAGGCGGGCGCAGCACCACGCGCTTCGTTTTAAACAAATGGCTGTAACTCAACAAAAAATCGATATTTCAACTTTTTTTTTCATTCAAGAATTTATGTGATTGTCGTGCTCTGAGAATTTTTTTCGATTTTTCACGTCATTTTTCACCAAGTAATATATGAAAACTGACGTATTTTCTATTTTTGTCTAAAAAAAATATTTTTTATGACAATAAAAAAATTCTTTTCTATACATTGGTTAATAAAGTGTTGCATTATCAAGAATTAAGAAAATAGGGTAATTTCTCATGCAATTATCAAAACAATTTCGATTTTTCCCTTGGTCTCATGGCAATAGGAGCGACAGAGATAGTACGATACGACGCGATACGCGAGTCAGAGACGCTCGGAGTTTTCAAATGAATTTTCTCTTTTTTGTGAGAATAACGGGCTCGAGTGGCAAAATTATCGACTATTACATATTTTTATTACCCTAATCGTTTCAAAATCTATCCACATTGCTTCCTATCTTTCTTTTCCAACCCTTCTACCCTTATTCTAATGCATGTGAGTATACTTTACGCAAACGAATTTTTATTCATTCATCACTGGATTGAAAGAAGAATCTATAGTATATTTTTAATGTTACTGATGAAAACAAATTTTTTGAACGATAAGAAAATCTGATTCCCCTGTGGAAACACGACGTATACTTTGCTAAACCAGCTGTTATTCAACAATCATGATTGTTCATCTAAACTTTCAGCTGATTTTTTTTTCAACTGATAATATATATATTAAACACATCAAATGTTACCTACAATCAATGCTCCTAGAACTACCGTTCAATGAGAAATACCAAGATAGTTGAGATACTTTTCTCTTCGTATTTTTGATTCGATGCAACGTAAAATAAAGCACAGTGGAAATTTGAAATTTTAAAGCAATATTTTCTCAAGTTTTTACAAATCGTTTTTGCTCACTTACCTTTCAGCCAGGGTTTGAGAACGCGTTCTTCGTTCGTTTTCGTTCTTGGATCGAAGAACGAAACCAAAAAAGAACATTCTCAAGAAGAACGAAATCAAGAACGAAATTGTGAGAACGTTCCTGCAAGAACGAAATTGAGGAACAAAATTATTGAGAACGTTCTCGAAAGAACGAAATTGAAGAACGAAATTATGAGAACGTTCGTGCAAGAACGAAATTGAAGAACAAAAATATGAAGAACGTTCCTCTACGAAACAACAAAATGGAACAATATTGAAGAACGTTCCCAAGAGAACGGTTCGGAACGAAATGGAACGAAATTCGGCAACAGCCCACGGGACGCTGTAGTTTTCAGAATTTATTGACATTTTCTTTCTAAAATGTCTTCTATGAGACTGAATCCGCTATCTGTGTACAAAAAATTTCATTTAAATTTTCAAAGTTCTTTCCATATTTCCGATCGAGAAGGATAGTCGAAATGAAGGAAAAAGAGGGCAACCGGACGTCTCTAGTTCAATTATCGGCGGAGATATGGAAGAAGTTTTTTTTCTTCATTCTGTTTTTTTTTCGATTGCTTAATTACTATTATCCATGTGGATAATTAAAAAATTGAACCCATAGATTTTGTCGAAAATTTTCTAAATTTTTTGGAAAAAAAATTGTCTTTTATGTGTCCAAACATTTTGACATAGAAAACTTCAAAAGAAAGTTTCAAACGGCCATTTCTGGTCGTTCCCCAAACTTGGCATTTGTTTTTCTTTCACCGGAAAGCGCAGAAAATTTCGTAAACAAAACATATTTTCAATTTTGGTACTCTCATCAATCCAGCGTTGAAATGCAGAGAAAAATAAATTTTGTTCCCTGAGAAAAAATGGTTTTTCAAAAATATCTCAAAATCTACAGAAAATACAGAAATTTTCGTAAAATTTTTTTTGTAGAACAAAATAAGATCCACAAAAAAGCTTCTATAAACATTTTTTCATCTACCGTAAATTCAAAGATATTCATCAGAAAATCATCTCCAGATTCAGTACTCAATTACTTCTTTAAAAATATCTCAGGATTGAAACAAAATTGTGATTTCTCGAAAAGGACCTTTCTTGTAGGGCAGGATAAGATCTACAAAAAATCCCGCTATTTCTTCTATCCAATGGCGTTAGATTAAGATAGAGTTCTATCCGCTATTGTTTCGGAGATATCCTCAAAAAACAAAAGTGATGAAGAATTAAACTTCTATTCGCTCTAGGGGCTATAAATAACGATAATAATGGCCTTTTGAGCCATTTTCTCAGCCTATACGGAGCAATAATTTTTCCAGATCATTTTTTATTTTTAAGTGGGGTTGCACGACTTTTTTCCAGTACCGGAGTATTTGATTACGAATTTCGGCAATTTTTTTCGATTTTAGCTTTATGAAAGAAAAGAATGTCAGCATGAAACATCAGAAAATTTTTATTTTCCGGTAACATTATTTTTTTTTTAAGAGAAGGAATTAAGTCGTTTTACATTACATACGCTTGATTCTGCGAAAGGTCATATCAGATACACGAAGAAATTTTCACTGAGAAATATTTAAAATTGAGGGACTAGTTAGGTTCTTACGAATCGAAAATGAAAGAAGAATGAAGATTCGCGAAAGGATAGAAGAAAAAAAAATTGGATGCATGTATTCATCACAATAGTAAATTATAACGTGAATGGAGAATTCAAAATTCATCCCCTCCCCACATATTATCTCAAATCATATAATCTCATTCTCCTAAGAGGGACCAACGTATGGAGTTGGACATCTTCCAAAGGACTTTTCCATTTTTATTGCAATTTGATTTTTGGGTGAGTCTCCTGTGATGAAAATCTACATAATTTCTTTTTCCATTTTTTTTAAATCGAGAATCGTCATTGTCCGATTTTTTCGACTCTTAAAAACTTGACTAGTCCTTTAATTTTTAATATTTTTTAATGAAAATTGTTTTGTCTACTCGATACGACTTGCCGTAGAATCAATCGTATAGAATTCAAAATTGCTTAATTCCTTCTGTTAAAT
The DNA here is from genome assembly GCF_001412515.2 of Diachasma alloeum. Taxonomy (NCBI): domain Eukaryota; kingdom Metazoa; phylum Arthropoda; class Insecta; order Hymenoptera; family Braconidae; genus Diachasma; species Diachasma alloeum. Next base: position 26,692 of record NW_021680930.1, read on the forward strand.
AAAAAAAAAATGTTATCACAGAATGAAAACTTCATGATGTTTCATGCATACATTTTTTCCTTACATAAAGAAGAACATATAATCGAATAACCGTGCACCCCTTTTTTCCTTTATTTCAATAAAAAAGAAAAGATTTTCATGAAAGTGTTAGGGCACCACTTCTCGGATTAGTCATTTCCCCATATAATGACGTCGTCCCGTCCGACCATTGGTTTCTTCACGCTAAATGACAAAATCACTAATCAACGAAACACCCGATGTCCCCTCATTCATGAATGATGAATTTTATACCCCGCGTCACACAGAGAAAATAAAATTGTAAATATTACTATGTCAAAATCCGGACATAGTAAGTATTACCATAGACATGGTAATGTTTACCATGGATAGTAATATTTACTATTTTATTTTCTCCGTGCAGGCTATGGGAATCGCATAAATGCGACGCTGCTAAATCTAATGAGATTTACTTCCATTTTGTCCCGTCCCACACGCCAAGAACATTCTCAATGCATTCGTTCTTCGAGAACGTTCTCAATAAATTTGTTCTTCAATTTCGTTCTTGCGGGCACGTTCTCGCAATTTCGTTCTCAATTTCGTTCTTCTTAAGAACGTTCTTGTAATTTCTTGTGGACTGAAAGGAAGATGATTTTTAAACCACTGAATCAAAATCTCTAAATCGTTTCTATCTCAGTGGATTGAACTATCCCGAAAATCTTTATGCTGCTGGTTGAATACTGTCTCGATTCCGAAAATTTTTTCGAAATCGTCGTTAATGTAAGCTGCACAACTCAATATATTCAACCAAGAAGTAGCTACATTTTCAGTTAGACCGCGACCACGAGACCAACCACCTATGCTATGTATCGAACGCATCAAAGTTTGTTCAATAATCATGTCAGAACTAACCCCAGAGAAAAATTTATCACTTCTCCTAATAAATTAAAATGTCGAGAACTATGAAAAAAAGCATTTTAATCATCGTTGATAAGTGGAGATTAAAGTCACCGGTACGTTCAGCCTGAATGAAACTTCTTACTAGAGAAACCATTTTTATGTATTGAATCCACAGAGCCGTAGTCTTCTCTCGTTCAGCTATTTGATCCATTTTATCTTTGATTTTTTTCCGAACAGCTTCCACGATTGAAAATCTTTGTACCTGCTCTAAAATAGTTTGCTGATTGTCAGTGGTCTTGGATTGATTGGGTGATGGTCCTATGAGAATGACAGATAACAACTCTCGTTTTTCCGTGTCGGTCAAATCGCATTCGTGCAAAATATTGATTAATAATGCAGCTTCCGTGTAAAAATTGGCACGCAGGCTGCGAGCATAGTTTTTACCAGTTAACATCTCTGCGGATTTTTCCGCATAAATCGTCGTCCAAGCTTCTTTTAATCCACTCCCATCCATCAGTTTTCCTATGGAAGCCAAAATAGACATCAGTAAATGGAATCCTCCTAATCGAATGAATACAATCGTATCATTGTCCAATGGCACAGGACCATGTAGTATGTCAGCCAGAATCTCACGAGCTATTATGTTGTTGATCGAGTTGTTGATCAAATGTAAAGAACACATTCTTCTGTCCTATTTTCTTCACTTCAACGATACCAAACTTCATCGCAGAGTACAAGGCAGTCTTGTCTGTAGCTTTCAAGTAAATAAACGGTAGAAATTTGATCTTCGAAACATCATACATTGAAGAATTTCAACGTATCTCCATAAACCCGTTACATCCAACATGTTGTGGAACTTTTAACCAATGACCAGTAATCCAGATAATTTCCCCAGGTAATAGGAAAGTATCGTTCGGTTGAAGTGGACGTAATTTTCTGATGTCTGCAATCTCTGTTAATGACAATCCTCGATTTTCAGGCTGATTATAATTGAAGATTTTGATTCTGTTTTGCTGCGATTGCTGATGCAGACGGTGGAGGATTCAAGCGTTCTATACCTAAACCCAGCTCTGCAGATGATGCAGGCGTAATACATTCAACACCACCAGTATAATGGAAGGTATTCTTGCCATCAATGGTATTCACGTCATAATCAGCGTTATCGAAGATAAATTGTAAGAAGCTATCTTCAGAAGGTTGAATTTGTGGCTCTGGTGCCATAACAGCCGATCCTTTATACAACGTAGTTTCGTCATAAGAAGCACCCAATCCAAGTCAATGGAGAATATTTATTAACAGTTTTGACTGATGTTTTGAATGGACGTATAGTGATAATAGATATAAGGTATAAGACATAAGATATAATTGCATGAGCAATCGTAATAATTTTTCTCATGGAACTATCAACATCCTTCTTGTTGAATAAAATGACATCTTTCAACAGTGATATGAGACTTTCCGAGATTATACCTTCAATATTATCCTGAGAGAAAAAATCTGTAGAGGCTGGATAATTGTCCATCTCAATACTCAGTGCCCGGATATCTTCTTTGATATACTGAGACGCCAAGGCTAAAACCTGTGCCTTACGCTCTTTATCACTCTCTGCTGGTACATGAGTTTTAAAAAATTTCTTCAGAATATCACGTCCATAAACTTTTAAGGTAACGATTGTTCGGTCCCTTCCGCCAGAACTGAAAATAACATTGTCACCATATCTATCTTGCAGAACCTGTCGAATATACTTCCTAGTTGGTGGTGGATCACCTAAAATTTGGATGATATTGTCCAGAGACCATTGACAATCCTCAGAATTTTCCAATGTTGAGAAAATATGCTCAAATTGATCGATAAATTTACTATTCCTGGGATTTGAGCCTTTCTTCTGATATTGTCGTGAACTTGTAAAGTCGTTAATGCATTCGAGGTGATATTTTGCCCCAACAGTAGCTAAATCAGGAACAGACTGAAGGCGTTCTCTGACCTTCGAAGACAGTTCATCCTGCATCGGCTGAGAAGCCTTGAGGAGTCGTTCTTTCAAACTTGAATTTGGCGTGATTGAATAAATGACATGTCTCCGTTGTTTTGGTTTTTTCGATGCGGCTACTTTGTCGCAAATGTTACCACAAATAATACATGAAGTTGAAAAGTCAAATTCCGTGGACGCGGAAGGTGCAGACTCTATTGATCCTTCAGACAATCTTCTCTTTTTGGCAGCTGCTACGTTTGTTCTTGAAATATAACTGAGCCGACAGCTGTTATGTACTACGATTTGCTCCGAGTTTTCCCACCTTGACCATTTATTGTCACCTCGCTCTTGACTTGCATTTATAAAATTCCTCAGTCCAACTTTTTTGATAGTTATCTCTTTATCTGCTCCACCAAATTCATAACCACACACAGCACAAACAGGTGGTGATTCGGCCATTGTGAAGTGTTTGTAACCTGAAAAGAGAGAATAGTTGTTTTTCAATATTTCAAAAATCTCCTTCGAAAGAGTAGGGAACAATAATGCAACATTCCAAGTAGGATTGTGTATCGGAAATCGGTAAATTGTCAAAACGCCTGTCTATATTACCAACAGCGTGCAAGTCTTATTCGTAGTGTCCCCGCTAAAATTAACTTCAGCACAATCTTCGCATAAAGTATCCCAGAGGCAGTGGGCGAATGAAATTGCGAGGATTACATATCCTCCACTCAAGTTGCGCTCGGAAGGGCCACCAGAATATTTTAATTTTATATACTTCGTGGAAGAGAGATTATTTCTACTTTCTATCATCAGTTGTATGCTATTTTTATTGTGAAACACGAAATCTCGATTACCAGATATAGCACGACCTGGCACTCATCAGCGTCACGGGAGCCGCCACGGTGGTAGAAGAGATCGAAATCATCCCCCGACTGGGATCGGATCATTTGCCCCTTAGCTTAGAACTCCAGATAGGCGAAAACGAGGGTCAACAAGCCCCAGAACTGGACGTCGAGGACGAACACAAGATCATGGAGCGCTTGGTGTGAGAAGATGGAACAAATAAAGAGCCCTGACGGACTCATGGGAGAGTCCCGAGAGAGTTAAGTAGTCTATTTGTTCCAGCAGTGGAGAGAAAACAGAGAGTTAGGGAAGAATTGGGGAAGGCCATATCTCTCTTGTTTCTACTATGTTAGAAGAGCGAACCCTTTGGGATGAACTTCTGACCCTCATCACTGCTGACCCGTATAACTTACGGGCTTTGTATTTTGCGACTCTTGTACTCTGTGACCCTTACATTTTGTGACTCCTATCCTCTGACATCCATAACTTCTGAAACTTGAATTTTCTAACTCTTTTACCTTTTGACTCTTACAATCTTGACCCATGGGCTTTTTAACCCTCGTATTTTATGACCCTTATGCGGAGTCAATTCTCTACTCTCCACTTTTTTTTAGAGGGTACAGAGTTGGGATTAGATGCGTCACGGGGCCAACTGACTACTCTCTACTTTTTCAGAGAGTGGACAGTTAGGGTCGGGAGGGGCACAGGGCCAGCTCACTACTCTCTCCTGTTTTGGAGAGTAGAGAGTTCGACCAGGGCCTATCTTCTAACCCTCGAATCCAACAACACTCGGACTTCTGACCCGTGTATTTCCAAACGCTCGTATTATTTGACCCTTATGTCGAGAGAGTGGACAATTGGACCCATATAAGGGTCAAAATTTACGAGCGTCTAGAAATATAAGGGTCAGGAATCCAAGTGTTGCCGGATTCGAGGATTAGAAGCTAGGCCCTGGCCGAGCTCTCCACTCTCCAAAACAGGAGAGAGTAGTGAGCTGCCCCGTGAACCTCCCGACCCCAACTGTCCACTTTCTGAAAAAGTAGAGTAGTCAGTTGGCCCCATGACGTATCTAATTTCAACTCTCTATAAAAAGTCGAGAGTACAGAATTGACCCCACATAAGGGTCAAAAAGCACATGGGTGAAGATTGTAAGAATGAAAGGGTACAAAAGTTAGAAAATATAAGGTTCAGAAATTATACATGTCAAAGGATAGGAGTCACAAAATGTAAGGGTCAGAGAGTGCAAGGGTCGCAGAATACAAAGCCCATAAGTTATACGGGTCAGAAGTTAATCCCAAAGGTTCACTCTTCTAACATAGTAGAAAGAAGAGAGACATGCCTTTCCCCAATTCTCCCCTAACTCTCTATTTTCTCTCCACTGCTGGAACAAATAGAGAGCCGCACTCTCCACAAGGTCCGCGCAGGGAGCAATTACCAGCAAACTCATGAGTAAGGAAACTCAGGAGGGTCCAAGAGAAGCCTGGAACAAGCTGAAGAAAGCAATATGGGATGCTATTCGAGAATATGGGATGCTCAATACAGTAAGGAACAATGAGGCCAGAGAAGAATTTTAGGCAGACGCTGAATTAAAAAAGCAGCAAATACGCACATTCACGGCCCTAGAAAAGTATCATCACGAAAAATCCATCCCCCAACACAGGGAGGACTGGCTTAAACAGCAAAACAACCTGAACATGCTGAAAAAGAAAAAAAAACACCGCCTTCTATTGAAAAAAAAAGAAACGGACACGAGTAGAGGACAGCAAGAACATACGGTAGCTGTACAGTGCGATGAATGTGTTCTGCCCGAAGAAATTGAGGCTAAGGAATAAAATCGACGATGACGAATGGATCAACCACTACAGCAAACTGTGGAATTCAACCAGCAGAGCTGATGCATACCAGTCTCCCCAGCCCACGGAGAGGGTTAGACAGTCAGCCCAAGCACCTATGATGACCCAGATAAGTGGTGGAATCAGAAAATTCCATCAAATGAAGTGCTTAGGATTTATGAAATATGAAGAACAATAAAGCACCAGGAGAAGACGGTATTTCAGAAAAATTTCTGAAAGCACTCCCAGCAGAAGGAATAACTGAACCGCCGTGGACATTCGATTGAATGTCACATCGTAGACATGGCAATCATACCCCGTGACGCATCTAATCCCAACTCTGTACCCTCTAAAAAAAAGTGGAGAGTAGAAAATTGACTCCGCATAAGGGTCATAAAATACGAGGGTTAAAAAGCCCATGGGTCAAGATTGTAAGAGTCAAAAGGTAAAAGAGGGTTGTCATCGTTTCGTGATTGGAATCCATCGTAGTGCCACTCGAAACTTGCTGAAGGGTAGGAAAAAGTCCAAATCTTCCCAATCTTTAAGGCGGGGGAGGGAGACAAGGCTTCAAACTACCGAGGAATATCGCTCCTGGATCTAGGGTGTAAGCTGCTCACAAAAATCATGGCCAGTAGACTAGCCAAATGGGCTGAAGAGAAAGAGGTTTCCGGGAGAAACATAGCACCAGAGACCACATTTTCGCCCTGAATAGGCTCACGGCTGAAAACACCACGGCAGAAACTATATGTCGTCTTCATCGATTTCCGGGCTGCGTTTGACCTAGTTGACCGATAACACTGAAGAACTCAAAACCATGGGCCTAAAGGGGAAGCTGTTCAACATGATCGATCGAATCTATGGGGATACCAGAAACTAAGTCATCACGCCTGGGGGGGGGGG
>NW_021680930.1:33185-45227 GCF_001412515.2 Diachasma alloeum
GACACGCGGATGATTCCTCATCCCCACTTTCATTCTCGGTCATCTACCTGCCCGGCCGAATTACCCGGGCTACGACAACCGATCAGTAACCAACGAATATTCGCAACGCATTCACCGAGCATTCCCCGGGACTTATCACAGTACATATATATATATTCACACCCGGCATCTTGCATATAAATTCGACTCATTAAAGTGTTAGTTAACAAAGATAGTGTTATAATTGTAGTGTAGAATCACCACATTCCGCTACAAATTGGTGACCCCGACGTGATCGCGATAAACGTGCAGAAAATCGTGGGATAATAAAACGTTTTCCTCCCGGTTCTGCGCGTCGTTTCGTATCGCAAAAAAAAAGGAAAAAAACGCGCTTAATTTCCTTTCGACTGACTAGCATTTTTCTCAGCCGCTCGCGAGTGCATCGGTAATCCTAAAAAGTCCGGTTCATCGATAAATTGTTTTTTTTTGTCGATCTAAGCCGCGAGCGGCGTTCAACAGTATCAAATTATATTTCGGGTTCGAAACGAATATTCTAGAACATTAAGAAATCCGGTGTATCGGCAAATGCGAACCGAGATATCGATTTTTCTTCAGGGTCGCAGCCCGCTCTCCCGATCAAGTACGCCAGTGCGACAAAGACGGTGCGTGAGTGTCCGAGCCCGCGCGAACACAATAGGCGGATTATTACTTGCCTCGCTAATCCCTCGGCCCGCTTACACATTGCGGAACACCCAAAGACGTGTTGTGTGAGTGAGTGAATAAAAACTGTTTAAATTTTATCCCTGCTCGAGTGAATTTTATTTTTGCGTGTTTCCCACTGTCTTTCTCTCTCGCACAGATAATGACAGGTGACCCCAAGCCGCCTCCTCCGCCTCCTCCGGCGTTCAAAACACCCGAGTTCAGCAAGGAGAGCCCTAGCGTGTGGTGCACTCAGATAGAGGCATTGTTCTCAATTTACGGCATCGTCACCGAACGCGATAAATTCAACTGGTAGTGGCAGTCCTGAAAACATCAATCTGCAAGGAGGTTGAAGACATCGTAGGTTCACCACCCCTCGAATCCCCATACCAAAAGCTGAAGGATGCCCTGATCCACCGTTTCACGCGTTCTAAGGAGGCTAGAATGCGCCAACTGTTGGACAATGAGTCACTTGGAGATCGAACTCCTTCGGCTCATTTACGTCATCTGAAGAGCCTGGTATCGGGAATCGACGAGGAGGTTTTGAGAGCTAAATGGGTGTCGCCTCTTCCAAACCAGATGCAGGCCTTCCTGGCAGAGGACGAAGACAGGGACATCGACAAGTCCGCCCTTCGAGCTGATCGACTGCATGAAATCTTCAACCCTGGTGGGGGTTCTTCTGTTGCTGTAATCTCCAGTCAGCCTAGAACGTCTGCAAAGGACTTGCAGATCGTGGAACTCACAAGGGAGATTGCAGCCATGCGCACGAAGATCGACAAGATGGAGACTTCGAGGTCACGTTGCCGAGGAAGACCCGCCAGAACTCGCTCCCGCAGTGCCTCTCGAAAGAAGCTCCCACCAAACACAGACACCTGCTGGTATCATAGATCTTTTGGTGAGAAAGCAAAAAATTGTGTTACCGGTTGTAAGTTTCAGGGAAACTCCAGGGAGAGTCGCTAGCGGCGAAAGCGGACTCTCATCCAGGATCCCGCCGTCTCTTCATCAGGGATTCAAAGACAGGCATCCAGTTCCTGATTGATATAGGTTCTGACTCTTCGGTCTTTCCAGCGAGATGGCACAGGAGGTCCATCAAGGCATCGGAGTACCATTTGTTTGCTGCGAATGGCTGCGTCATCGACACCTTCGGCTACGTCTCACTCACGCCCGACCTCGGCCTCAGAAGAGACTTCACCTGGCGTTTCATCGAAGCCAGCGTGTCTCGGCCGATTATCGGTGCAGATTTTCTGTATCATTTTCACCTGGTACCTGATCTCACCGAACATTGTCTCATCGACGAGACAACTGGCATCAAGGTCAAGGGCACGGTTAAGGACATCCGCCTGCTCCTCTGTCAAGTCATTCCAGCTGACGGACGTCTCAGAGTGGACAGAAATCCTCAAGGAGTTTCCGGAGATCACCAGGCCCGAAAGACAAGTCAGGACCGCTGCTCATCACACTCTCCATCACATCAAGACAACTCCAGGGTCGCCAGTGTCTTGCAGATTCCGCCGCCTCCGACCAGACAAACTCAAGGTCGCAAAAGCAGAGTTCACGAGGATGGAACGGCTCGGCACAGCACGAAGCTCAGATAACCCCTGGTCATCTCCTCTTCACCTAGCGGAGAAGGCCAATGGAGAATGGAGACCCTGCGGAGATTATCGTCCACTCAACGCCAGAACAATTCCCGATAAGTATCGCATTCAATATTTAGAGGACTTTTCAGCGAATTTACACGGAACGACGATTTTCTCCACAGTCGACCTGGTTAAGGCGTTCAATCAGATCCCGGTGGCACCTGAGGACATTGAAAAGACCGCCATCATAACACCGTTCGGCTTGTATGAATTCCTATTCATGACGTTTGGACTCCGGAACGCAGCGCAGACCTTTCAACGTCTAATCGACGAGGTGACACGTGACTTACCATTTACGTTCAGCTACATCGACGACATTCTGGTCTTCTCGAAGGACGCTGCCGAGCACCGAGAACACCTCCGAGCACTCTTTGGCAAACTCAAGGAGTTTAGTCTCGTAGTAAACGTCACAAAGTCTAAATTCGGCAAGCCAGAAGTCACTTTCCTGGGCCATCGCATCAACGCTCAGGGAATCAGACCACCAGAGGAGCGAGTCGCTGCTATCCTGGAGTTCCCGTGGCCAACGACGGTGAAGTCACTAGGAAGGTTCCTCGGCACCTTCAACTTTTATCGCAGATACGTAAAAGGGGCAGCTGACATCCTCGCCCCCCTCACTGCCTGTCTGCAGGGTTCAGGTTTGAAGGGCTCATATCCCATCGAGTGGTAGGCACCCCAGGAAGAGGCGTTCAACAAGGCCAAGCAGGCCCTCGCACAGGCCACACTGCTGTCACACCCAAATGTCGAAGCAGAATGGGCCATTTTCAGCGACGCTTCTGACCGGGCCATTGGTGTAGTCCTTCAGCAACGTCATCAGGGCTCATGGCAACCTCTGGCTTTCTTCAGTCGGAAACTATCGCCGTCAGCAACCAAGGACTCAACCTACGACAGGGAATTTCACGCTGTGTACGAGGCAATCAAGCACTTCAGACACATCTTCGAGGGCCGGCACGTAATAATCTACACCGATCACAAGCCTCTTACTCAGGCCTTCGAGCAGAACCCTAAACGTGGGACTCCCTGGCAGTTCACGAGACTAGACCTTATAGGACAATTCTCAACGGACATCCGGCATGTGGCTGGCGCTGAGAACATCGTGGCAGACACTCTCTCCCGCGTTAAGGCAGTTTTCTCAGTGGTAACTTCTGAGCAACGGTCACAAGCACAACGGCAAGATGAGGAGCTCCAACGTCTCCTTCAGAGGGAGAACAGTGTCCTTCAACTGCAGAGGATCCATTTCCCTGAACAGGACACGTCACTGTTCTGCGACGTCTCATCGAAGAGTTCGACCGTACGTTTCAGAGCCGCTGCGGAAGCAGGTCTTCAAGTCCCTGCACACAATAGCTCACCCAGAAAGCAGAGATTCTCGGAAGATCGTTTCGGATCGCTATGTATGGCCCTCGATGCAAAAGGACTGTGCGGAGTGGGCGAGACACTGCCTCATGTGCCAACGCAACAAGGTCACTCGTCACTGTTCCACGCCGCCAGGTCGTATTGAGCTCCCGTCACAGTGCTTCGAGCATATACACATTGACCTCGTCTCTCTTTCAGTGTCAAAAGGTCATCGCTGGTGCCTGACGATCGTCGAACGCTTCACCAGATGCCCTGAGGCAGTCCCACTAATGGATTCCAGCCTAGAAACGGTCGCTCATGCCCTGCTCTACCACTGGATCTCGAGGTTTGGAGTTCCTCTGCAAATCACGTCTGATCGTGGAGGTCAATTCTTCTCCGACACTTTCGAGAAGCTGTCCGAGCTACTGGGGAATCGAAGACTGATGACAACGCCTTACCATCCCCAAGCGAACGGGTTGGTGGAACGCCTGCACAGACAACTGAAGGCAGCTCTCCACTGCCACGGCAACGAGTGGTACGACGCTATACCTGTCGTCCTGTTGGGCCTCCGCAACGCATGGAAGGAGGACATTCAGGCCACGCCAGCGGAACTCACCTATGGAGAGCCACTTCGCCTCCCAGGAGAATTCATCGCGCCATCAGCTGACAACGCGGCACGCACCAGACCTCGTGAAGAGGTTGCGAAACCGTCTGCGCAAGCTAGCTCCATCTCCAACGTCTCAGCACGGAACGAAACCAACATTCGTCTTCAAAGACTTGGCAACATGCTCTCACGTCTTCGTCCGGAACGACCAAGTGCGTCGAGCGTATGGCTCGCCTTACTCTGGCCCCTTCCGAGTGATCAGCAGGCATGAGAAGTTTTTCAACATCCACTTCCGCGCTGGAGGCATTGGGGACTACACGAGCGTGCCAATTTCTATCGACCGTCTGAAGCCCGCGTATGTGTTACCAGAGGATTTGGACCAAGTTCTGGGTCAACCTCCGGGTCCACAACATCAACAGGCCGTTCGAGGAGAACCTCAGCCATCGACCAGCTCATCAGCTGATCCTCAGGGTCCTCCAAAGCCATCAACAGAGCGCAAGAAGGTTTCATTTGCCCTTCCGAAGCCTTACAGAAAATAGAAATTCTCGAAATTTCAAGTTTTTTTGTGTGATGCAGATCACATAACTTTTCTTTTCTATACGTTTTTTTTTGTTTCAGTTTTTTTTCTTTTTTCGTTGTCACTTCGCTACATCCGGCCACCTCACTAAACATGTAGCGCTAGCTACAATCGGGCTCTTGCTCTACAGCCCGATACGCGGATCATTCCTCATCCCCACTTTCATTCTCGGTCATCTACCTGCCCGGCCGAATTACCCGGGCTACGACAACCGATCAGTAACCAACGAATATTCGCAACGCATTCACCGAGCATTCCTCGGGACTTATCACAATACACATATATATATTCACACCCGACATCTTGTATATAAATTCGACTCATTAAGGGGTTAGTTAACAAAGATAGTGTTATAATTGTAGTGTAGAATCGCCACATTCCGCTAAAGGGGGGGGGGGTAACGGGAAGCTTTACCTCGGACTGCGGTGTCAGACAGGGCCGCCCACTCAGTCCAGTCCTGTTCTGCTTGTTCATTGAGGACCGGGATAAGGCCTTGGAGAGGAAGCGAGGAAGTGGGACGGTTCTGGGTGGGGAGAGGATCACCAACTTGAAAGATTATTTAGAACTTGATTAAACATTTCTCCTAACAATGACAACAATCTTTCGACGTTGAACCTGTGAATACCAGCAATTACTGGTCACTGGGAATCTGACAGCCAAAGGAACCAAAATTCGATTACTCTATCTAGTAATGAACACGATGTGTCGACGGCGAAACAGGGAATCTCTAGTTGCAATTTGGTAATTGCTACGCACTCGTTGCATAATCCGAATGTACCGGGTTCAAATCGTGGTCTGGACTATCCATTTTTTTAGCACCTTTTTCTTGTAAACCCTGATGGTTTGATGATTCCTCTTTTGACGTATTCCCACTGAAACCCTGGATCGCCTAACCATCCTTTGTTTGATGCTGGCCTGCTCCACGACCCCTTATGTGATTTCTTATTCGACATTTCCTTCGTTAGAATCTGACTCATTAGACGTTTTCTGGTTTGACAATCTACCCATTTCTCTCTCAACAATCTCTGGTTCGACTCGAACTCATAGAAGCAATTCTAATAATAATTTATCGTTTGAGCATTTGTCATCCGAGGATCCCTCGTTTGACGATTCAACATTCAAACGTTTCTCATTCGATGATTCCCTGTTCGATCAACCCTCATTTGAACATCTTTTTGTGTCAATTAATGAAAAAAAAATCCCTATTATTAAAGAAGGGCGTCGATGAGATTTAAAAGTCTTTGGTAGAGATAAGGCCGGATTGAGGGATAGGGTTTCTCGATACATACAAAAATATCGATGAAGTGTATCGTATCGAACTGCAGTGTTCAGTATGAATATCTAAATGTATCGATGGAGTGTGTATCGATACACGAAATATCGATATTTTTCAAGCTTCCAATGACAGATAAGTCGAAAATTTGTAAGTTGAACAATATGATGTCGAACACATTAGACACTTAGATGAATGATTCATTGTGGGAGTGGAGGATCAAATGGGAGGTAATAGTGGATTGATCACAAGTGTAAAAAGGGGAAGACGAGTGGAATAATCATAAGAGTCAAGCGGGAGTGACGAGTGAAGTGATGATGAAAGTCCAGCTGTGTTTGGAAAAATGGGGCAACATACTGGCGTTCCAACTGGGCGATTCCAGAGGCGCTATCGACTTAGACTAGGGACCAACGGCTAGGAGAGAGGACTAGCGCCCCCTCGATTGCCGTCGAGCTGATTAGTGGTGGTGGGGTAACGGATGACCCACCGCCGCTGAGATGAATTAATTCATGTTGGGTCACATAAGTATAGTGTTACCATATAGGCATTTAATTCAATTTTTTTCAAATTATCAAAATTTTTCCATTTCCAAATTTATTTCACATAAAAAAAGTAGTAGAGTCATGGGATTCTATACCAGCAATATATCGGTACCTCACCGGTACCTCACGTTTAACCCTCGACATTACTCCACTTGTCGCTCCCGTTTGACTCTTGCGATTACTCCACTCATCTTCCCCTTTCTATACTTATGATCAATCCACTAGTATGGCTCATTTGACCCTCCATAACCGCTCATTCCTAGCCCATTTGTCGAGTATCTTATACGGGAAATAAATAAAAAATAGTAGGGCCTTTGATCGTCGCGCGCTAAAGCGCGCTCCCATTTTGGGTGCGACTGATTCATTACGCGTGGTGTGATGGTGCGGACTACAATTGATGTGACCCTTGGTGGGTCGAGCCAACAGCTTCCCGACCGACCTTTCCTCCTTTTACATTCGTGAAGATTGAACTATAAAATTTTTTTTTTCAATTTTTTTTCAGAAAAATGAAAAAATAGTACATTGTGTTACTAGTGCGTAAAGTTGCACTTTTTCGCACGCACGTGTAACACAAAAAATTTCATCACGCTGTGCGAAAAAGTAACTTTTACACACGTATCGAAATATACTATTTCTATCATTCAGAAACCATAGAGGATGGAGGAACTTTCACCCCAAAAAATGATCCTCTCTTCAATACCCTCGGAGGATGAGGATCGGTTGTTAAACACCCTGTATATGGAATAAAAACAAGTTTCACTCACTTAATTGGAACTACTTAATATTCTTCATCTTTCATGAAGAAGTTGATGTTAATTTTTTTTATTTTAATTTTAGTGTAATGTTATGTGTGCTCTCCACGAAAAAATATCGATGTCGATATTGGCCAAAGAGTATCGATACACCCAATATATGGATGGGTGAGTATCGATACAAAATATCTTATACCACACATGAAAATATCGATATTAGAAATATCGATACTCTATCGAGAAACCCCCAGGGGACCTATGATATATAATGGGATATGTTGAAAAGTGGGAAAAATGATGACCCTAATAGATTTTGCCCCGTACATGAACGAAAAATGACATTTGCCATATTTTGACCTTCAAAAGCGTCCTCGCATCACAAATTTCATCCAACTAACGTTTTTTTATGTCGCGCCGTGCAATAAGTCGAGTTTATCGCACGCTGCGCTTCGCGCAGCCTGCTCAAAACTCGACTTCTGCACGACTTGACATAAAATATTATAGAGCACTCGGTAATAAATTTCGTTTTCAACGAATGTGTGTACAGACCTCGCCTTCGGCTCGGCCTGTAAACTACACATTCGTTGAAAACGAAATTTGTGCCCTTGTACTCTAATGTACTATTAAATGTTCGTCCAACTCCGAATAAAAAAGTTGAATGCTTGACGATCCGTCGAACAGATTTTTGAAAAATTGAAAAAGATGAAAGAAAAAAATTCTCCATTTTTTTCTTCATTTTTCGTCTACTATTTAAAAATGTATTGTTAATTGGTTAATTGGTTATCCTAGTTAACCAACTAGGATAAGTGAATTTTTTTTCGAAAATGAGTATTTTCGGTTTAATCGCTTTCCAAAAATGATGGGGAAGCGATTTGTGGTTAGAAAAATTTTTCGAAAAAAATGAACTCATCTTAGTTTATTAATTCACGACAGGATCACAATCTTCAAGTCTTTCTCATTTATTTCCAATTTTTCAATGATGTGTTTTTGAAGGATCGTAAAATGGATACTCAATATTAATTTTTTAAAGGAATACGATTCCCGTAGAAATTCTATAAAATATAAAGAAATGAGAATCAAAGTCAAGTCAAGAAATGTTCAATGGAACATGGAGTGTGCAATAAGATTGTTGGAGGAAAAATAACTGTGAATCAGGAAATAAGAAAAAATTCTTCATGAAATGTAAAAGTCAGTTGAGGCAGGATCAACAATCTTGACGCGAAGTTTCCCCACTCAACGTCTCATATCAATCTGAATCTTCATCTTCTAATCGAGGCCAATGCTGTTTCTCCTGATTTTCTTATTTTATGGAGAAATTTCTTTAATCCCTTGATTTAGGGTTATTTTTCTCACAATAACTTGTTTGCAGACTCCATGTTCCATTGGACATTTCTTGACTTGGCTTTAATTCTTATTCCTCTATATCTTCCATATTTTTTGCAAGGATCATGTTTCTCCAAAAAGTTGTGGTTCTCCTGTCCAGGAAGGACCGCAGAAAACTCTTCCTTGGCGTCCATAAATCCCCGACAAACGGATCGTACATTTTTGTAAATTGGAAAATAAAAATAAAGACTGATACCAAAGTGTGAGAACAGAGCCATTTCGTCGATTTCAAGTGTCCTCCCGATATTGCGTTTGACTTTTGTTTTTATTTTCCAATTTCTCAACTCATAATCCTTTCTTTAAGGATTTATATTTTCAATTTTTTTCATTTAAAATTTCGCCAAATATGTGAAAGGTTCCTTCATGCTTTCAACAAGAATTAATAATGAGGGTAACAAGTCAACTTCGCTCCAAAGTAAATTATCGAAAAATATCTCAAACACCAAGAGAGATAGCGAAATTTTATGGAAATCTTTTTTGCAGCTCTCATTTTATTGTATAAAAAAAATTCCCTAACAAAATTCTCCCAACTCTCTTAGATTCAGAGATATTCCTCGAAATCTCTTTGGGATCCCTGGAAATCCAGGAGCCACGTTACAACCATGGTATTTGCGTGGCTGTTGCGTGGCTCTTAGGATTGTCATTTTTGGGTCTAAAAAGGGGGAAATGATATCTGAAAATACAATAAAAGTGGATAGACGAATTAGTTTATATTCGCACTGTTTATAACATTGTTTTCTATCAAATGATTAAAATTAATGTGAGAGTATATAATGATAATACAAGTCCCGTAGGGGGAATGCCGGGAGATGGCGGCAGTGACGACATCCCAACGGGGTCGGTCAAGTCGACAGCAGTCGCAGCCAGAATAAGGGAGACCTCAACAGAGGTGGGGCGCCACGGTGAATTCTGACGGCTGGACGAGCTGCCTGTGCCNCACTGTTTATAACATTGTTTTCTATCAATTGATTGAAATTAATGTGAGTGTATATAATGATAATACAAGACCCGTAGGGGGAATGCCGGGAGATGGCGGCAGTGACGACATCCCAACGGGGTCGGTCAAGTCGACAGCAGTCGCAGCCAGAATAAGGGAGACCTCAACAGAGGTGGGGCGCCACGGTGAATTCTGACGGCTGGACGAGCTGCCTGTGCCGGTAACTCGGCAGTAGGGCCATAAGAAGAATATCCATGGATTTTTGGAGTGGGGGACAAGCATATGAGTGGGAATTACGTAGAGTGGGGGTACCCTGGGCAGGGAAAACTTCTGCTAGAAGCCCTATAGCAGTCCCGCTGTCACAGGGGTAGGTTCGAAGGGGAGTTTATGTCCTCCTTGTCCTCAATGTTTACTTCATGTTTTTCAGTTGATTCATTCGCCCGCTAATTAATNCAATGTTTACTTTATGTTTTTCCGTTGATTCATTCGCCCGCTAATTAATATTAAGGGATGAGACAAGGACTTTTCGATGGAGAATTAGATTCCCCATCTATCAACCCCCGTTCCATCCCTTAATCTTTGAAATAAAAAAATTAAAACTGCAACGAAAGTCACGGTGCTATGAGAAACCCAATGGTTTCTCGGCGCAGAGTGCCACCCCAATAATTCGCCCGCTAATTAAAAAATCGTCTCTCCCCTCCTAATTAACATTAAGGAATGAAACCAATCCTGTTCGATGGAGAATTAAATTCCCCATCCAGCAACCCCCGTTTCATCCCTTAATCTGTGTAATCAAAAACTAAAAACCGACGAAATTTACGGCGCTTTACGATAACTCGGCCACTAATTAAAAAATCGTGTCTCCCCTCCTAATTAATATTAAGGAATGAAACCAATGCTGTTCGATGGAGAATTAAATTCCCCATCCATCAACCATTGTTGCATCCCTTAATCTTTGTAATAAAAGAATAAAAACTGCGACGAAAGTCGCGGCGCCATGAAAAACCTAATGGTTTTTCGGCCCAGTGACTCCCGATAACTCGCCCGCTAATTAAAATATCGTCTCTCCCCTCCTAATTAACATTAAGGAATGAAACTAATGTTGTTCGATGGAGAATTAAATTCCCCATCAATTAACTCTCTTTCAGCCCTTAATCTTTGTAAAAAATGGATGAAACTGTCATGAAAATCACAGCGCAATAAGAAAAATAATGGTTTTGCCGCGCACAGTGACTCCCAGTAATTAAAAATTCACCTCTTCCCTCCTAATTAAGATTAAGGGACGAAAAGGATTATGAAAGGGATTAAGGGATGATTAAGGGGTGGTGGGGGTCTTAAGGACTACCGCCGCCCACGGTCGCTAAGAGGAACCCACCCAATCCATATGTGTGAGCGGCGTAAGCAATGGCCTCGGCCATACCGTGCCTAAGGATGCGTGGCACAGGGGGAGCTGTGTCGCGAACGGTGCCTCTCAGAAACCTGGGCGACCTCTGAGAGTAGTCTTGGGTGTAACCCACCCGAGACAAGCCAAGCCCTGGGCA
Source organism: Diachasma alloeum (assembly GCF_001412515.2). Taxonomy (NCBI): domain Eukaryota; kingdom Metazoa; phylum Arthropoda; class Insecta; order Hymenoptera; family Braconidae; genus Diachasma; species Diachasma alloeum. The sequence continues at coordinate 44,436 of NW_021680930.1, forward strand.
ATCGCGGCAATGCACCAGGTGAAAACGTTTAACCGCGGTACTCGTGGGACCAAAAATGGAAACCAATCTAAAAAATCTCACTATTGAAAAAGAAACTGCGGGTGAGGCCAGCGATGGCGAACACACGAAGTCTGACAAGGCTGACCAGTCTGGTACCGATGTGAATCGGGTCAGACTGAGTGAAGCCGAGAGAAGACGTCGCAAGAGAGCAGAGTTGCATCAAACCTCGGGGGCAATTGCAACCTTGGCGGATGCAGCAGCGAAGGTCGATGAGGGGAAGGGGGAGGGGGCTGTGAGGAAGGCAATGAAACGCCTTCCATCGGAGCGTACCACGCCAAGCCCCTCAGTCAGACCGAAAGAAAAGAGAATGAGAACGCAGGATCAGGCCACATATGCTCAGAATACTGCGAGCTCATTCAAGTTAGCAGTTAGGCCGGAGTCATATACGGATCAGAATCTGGGCACTGAAGAGGTAACGGAGATAAAGAAACTCCTGAAGGGGGTCATTCTGGTGTTACCTGACGGGGTGAAAGCACCCACCTTTAACGGTGTCTGAGAAAGAGAAGGTGTGGCAATGGTGTACTGCACTGATGAGGAAACGAGAAATTGGCTGAAAGGCTTTTCCCCGAAAACAGAATAGCTGGGCTTACTGTAAATGTGGTCGCAGCCTCGGAGCTTCCCAAGAAGCACAAGGTTGTGGTACACGTGGAAGACCCCAATCTAACCGCTTAAGAAGCACTGTGCTTCCTTGAGAAACAGAATGCAGGACTGCAGGCCAGAGAGTGGGTTGTC
>NW_021680930.1:46618-47033 GCF_001412515.2 Diachasma alloeum
GGGGGGAGTTCTCTTGCCCCTGCTATGGAACCTGGTTGTAGATGGACTTCTAAATCAACTAAGTGAGGCCGGCTTCCACATAACCGGTTTTGCCGATGATGTGGCAGTTGTTGTTCAAGGTGGATTTCTGAGGGTGCTAAGGGACCTGATGGCAACAGCCTTCAATATCATTGAGGACTGGTGCAGGGAAACTGGCTTATCGGTAAATCCAGCCAAGCAAACAGTCCTGGTTTTCACCAGAAATTATAGACTGGAAAAGATCCAACCTCTGAAGCTAAATGCCTCGGAGATAAACTACACCAGCAGAGTGAAATATCTGGATGTCCTCCTGGATAATAAACTCAGCTGGAAAGAACATATCTGTACACAGAGAAATAAAGTGTTTGCCTCTATGTGGGCATGCAGAAGAGCTGTG
>NW_021680930.1:47186-47492 GCF_001412515.2 Diachasma alloeum
TCTACCGTCTGAAAGATGACTTTGGAGAGAGTTTTCCACTGGGCCACCATTCAACCGTCTTTCAAGCAGAAATGCTGGGCATACTTACGTGTGCAGAGTATCTGAACGCGAGAGACAAAAAGGGTAAAAATATTCATCTGCAGTGACAGCCAGGCGGCGATTTACCCCCTGGAAAAACCCACTACAGAGTCACAGGTGGTGTGGGAATGCATGCAGGCATTGGACACACTGGGTAAAAACAACCAGGTTACCGTAACCTGGGTACCAGACCACCATGGGATTCTGGGTAATGAAGTGGCAGATAAG
>NW_021680930.1:47503-53614 GCF_001412515.2 Diachasma alloeum
AGAAAGGGTGCCCTCACACGGCCTGCTTGGCATGCCCTTCGCAGTGGGAAAAACTCTTATTAAAGAACATTTCCGGCGAGATCATGTCAGGCGTTGAGAGAAAGTTGCGACCTGCAGACAAGCGAAACTGCTTATGAGGGGGCAACTAAGAGATAGAACCAGAAAGCTTCTGGAGCTGCACGAATGGGATCTGAGGGTAGCAATAGGGTTCCTCACGGGTCATACAGCTCTCAGAGCTCATCTGTTCAAGATGAAACTTGCAGAACAAGAAAACTGTAGACTGTGTGGAGGCGATAAGGCGGGCGTCATCCACATTTTATGTGAATGCCCCCTATTAGCACTCCGTCGCTATAAAATCTGGAGCCAGGCTTTCCTGGAACCAGAGGACTTACAACAAGCGGCTGTCACCAGCCTTATTAGCCTAGTGAGAAACGCAGGGTTGGGGCTGTTTTCTAACATCCGAAACTAAGGCGGATGTTACAAAAGATCGTATGATTTAGGTGACTCTGGGCGCTTTAAGTGACCAGCCGCGCATATTCTAATTCTAATTCTACAGAGATTAAGAGATGAAACGGGGGTTGATAGATGGGGAATCTAATTCTCCATCGAACAGCGTTGGTTTCATTGCTTAATGTTCATTAAGAGGGGAGAGACGATTTTTTAACTAGCGGGCGAGTTATCCATTAGGTTTTTCGTAGCGCCGCGACTTTCGTCGCAGTTTTTATTTTTCGATTACAGAGATTAAGGGATGAAACGGGGGTTGCTGGATGGAGAATTTAATTCTTTATCGAACAGCATTAGTTTCATTTCTTAATGTTAATTAGGAGGGGAGAGACGATTTTTTTATTAGCGGGCGAATTATTGGAGTGGCACTCTGCGCTGAGAAACCATTGGGTTTCTCATAGCGCCGTGACTTTCGTCGCAGTTTTAATTTTTTTATTACAGAGATTAAGGGATGAAACGGGGGTTGCTGGATGGGGAATTTAATTCTCCATCGAACACCATTGGTCTCATTCCTTAATGTTAATTAGGAGGAGAGAGACGATTTTTTAATTAGCGGGCGAGTTATCGGGAGTCACTGCGCCGAGAAACCATTAGGTTTTTCGTAGCACCGTGACATTCGTCGCAGTTTTCATTTTTTTATTACAGAGATTAAGGGATCAAACGGGAGTTGATGGATGGAGAATTTAATTCTCCATCCAACAGCGTTGGTTCCATTGCTTAATGTTCATCAGGAGGGGAGAGACTTTTTTTTAATTATCGGGCGAGTAATCCATTAGGTTTTTCATATCGCCGCGACTTTCGTCGCAGTTTTAATTTTTTCATTACAAAGATTACGGGATGAAACGGGGGTTGATAGATGGGGAATCTAATTCTCCATCGAACAGTCCTTGTCTCATTCCTTAATATTAATTACCGGGCGAATGAATCAACTAAGNTACAACAAGCGGCTGTCACCAGCCTTATTAGCCTAGTGAGAAACGCAGGGTTGGGGCTGTTTTCTAACANCTGCGGTCGTCTGGTGGCCGAGGGTGAGTAAGACGGAAACAGGGAACCTTCCTGAGGGCTGCAACAGGCGCTNGACTTACAACAAGCGGCTGTCACCAGCCTTATTAGCCTAGTGAGAAACGCAGGGTTGGGGCTGTTTTCTAACATCCGAAACTAAGGCGGATGTTACAAAAGATCGTATGATTTAGGTGACTCTGGGCGCTTTAAGTGACCAGCCGCGCATATTCTAATTCTAATTCTACAGAGATTAAGAGATGAAACGGGGGTTGATAGATGGGGAATCTAATTCTCCATCGAACAGCGTTGGTTTCATTGCTTAATGTTCATTAAGAGGGGAGAGACGATTTTTTAACTAGCGGGCGAGTTATCCATTAGGTTTTTCGTAGCGCCGCGACTTTCGTCGCAGTTTTTATTTTTCGATTACAGAGATTAAGGGATGAAACGGGGGTTGATAGATGGGGAATCTAATTCTCCATCGAACAGCGTTGGTTTCATTGCTTAATGTTCATTAAGAGGGGAGAGACGATTTTTTTATTAGCGGGCGAATTATTGGAGTGGCACTCTGCGCTGAGAAACCATTGGGTTTCTCATAGCGCCGTGACTTTCGTCGAAGTTTTAATTTTTTTATTACAGAGATTAAGGGATGAAACGGGGGTTGCTGGATGGAGAATTTAATTCTTTATCGAACAGCATTAGTTTCATTTCTTAATGTTAATTAGGAGGGGAGAGACGATTTTTTTATTAGCGGGCGAATTATTGGAGTGGCACTCTGCGCTGAGAAACCATTGGGTTTCTCATAGCGCCGTGACTTTCGTCGCAGTTTTAATTTTTTTATTACAGAGATTAAGGGATGAAACGGGGGTTGCTGGATGGGGAATTTAATTCTCCATCGAACACCATTGGTCTCATTCCTTAATGTTAATTAGGAGGAGAGAGACGATTTTTTAATTAGCGGGCGAGTTATCGGGAGTCACTGCGCCGAGAAACCATTAGGTTTTTCGTAGCACCGTGACATTCGTCGCAGTTTTCATTTTTTTATTACAGAGATTAAGGGATCAAACGGGAGTTGATGGATGGAGAATTTAATTCTCCATCCAACAGCGTTGGTTCCATTGCTTAATGTTCATCAGGAGGGGAGAGACTTTTTTTTAATTATCGGGCGAGTAATCCATTAGGTTTTTCATATCGCCGCGACTTTCGTCGCAGTTTTAATTTTTTCATTACAAAGATTACGGGATGAAACGGGGGTTGATAGATGGGGAATCTAATTCTCCATCGAACAGTCCTTGTCTCATTCCTTAATATTAATTACCGGGCGAATGAATCAACTAAGAAACATAAAGTAAACATTGAGGACTAGGAGGACATAAACCCCCCTTCGAACCTACCCCTGTGACAGCGGGACTGCTATAGGGCTTCTAGCAGAAGTTTTCCCTGCCCAGGGTACTCCCACTCTACGTAATTCCCACTCATATGCTTGTCCCCCAATCCAAAAATCCATGGATATTCTTCTTCTGGCCCTACTGCCGAGTTACCGGCACAGGCAGCTCGCCCAACCGTCAGAATCGACCGTGGCGCCCCACCTCTGTTGGGGTCTCCCTTATTCTGGCTGCGACTGCTGTCGACTTGACCGACCCCGTTGGGATGTCGACACTGCCGCTATCTCCCGGCATTCCCCCTACGGGACTTGTATTATCATTATATACACTCACATTAATTTTAATCAATTGGTAGAAAACAATGTTATAAACGGTGCGAATATAAACAACTAATTCGTCTATCCACTTTTATTGTGTTTTCAGATATCATTTCCCCCTTTTTAGCCCCAAAAATGACAATCCTAATAGCCACACAACAGCTACGCAAATACCGTGGCTCCTGGATCGCCAGGGTAGCAGTTAATTATTCACAGAGAAAACAAGTGGATAATCGCATTTTCTGGATATGGTTATAGTTGATGTTGCAAACAAATTAGCAATATGCTTCCGAATGGATTCTTTATTTTTAAAATTTATTACTCTTATTTCTTGTTTTAAATAGTGACAACCGTATGACTCTCTTATGATCCATATATTACTTTTTTATGAGCCTATAGAACCCCCATATGGCTCCATCAGGCTCCATGTGACATCTATGTGGCCCCACATGACCCTATATAATCCCGTATNTCATAGCGCCGTGACTTTCGTCGCAGTTTTAATTTTTTTATTACAGAGATTAAGGGATGAAACGGGGGTTGCTGGATGGGGAATTTAATTCTCCATCGAACACCATTGGTCNCATAGAGGAGCACCAGCATTAACGGCAGGGGGGAAAGCCTCCAGGAATTCATAATGGGGGCCGGTCTAAATATCCTTAATAGGGGGTGAGAACCTACCTTCATAGATCGGAGACGACAGGAGGTCATAGATATTACTCTGGGGACGGATGGAGTGGCAGACACGATTGGAGATTGGAGGGTCTCAAAGGACCTCTTAGCGTCCGATCATCAAACCATAAGAATGTCCATTTACACAGTAAAAGAAACGGGATGGGTAAGAAACCCAAGACGAACAAACTGGGGAAATTACCGAGATNATCGGGAGTCACTGCGCCGAGAAACCATTAGGTTTTTCGTAGCACCGTGACATTCGTCGCAGTTTTCATTTTTTTATTACAGAGATTAAGGGATCAAACGGGAGTTGATGGATGGAGAATTTAATTCTCCATCCAACAGCGTTGGTTCCATTGCTTAATGTTCATCAGGAGGGGAGAGACTTTTTTTTAATTATCGGGCGAGTAATCCATTAGGTTTTTCATATCGCCGCGACTTTCGTCGCAGTTTTAATTTTTTCATTACAAAGATTACGGGATGAAACGGGGGTTGATAGATGGGGAATCTAATTCTCCATCGAACAGTCCTTGTCTCATTCCTTAATATTAATTACCGGGCGAATGAATCAACTAAGAAACATAAAGTAAACATTGAGGACTAGGAGGACATAAACCCCCCTTCGAACCTACCCCTGTGACAGCGGGACTGCTATAGGGCTTCTAGCAGAAGTTTTCCCTGCCCAGGGTACTCCCACTCTACGTAATTCCCACTCATATGCTTGTCCCCCAATCCAAAAATCCATGGATATTCTTCTTCTGGCCCTACTGCCGAGTTACCGGCACAGGCAGCTCGCCCAACCGTCAGAATCGACCGTGGCGCCCCACCTCTGTTGGGGTCTCCCTTATTCTGGCTGCGACTGCTGTCGACTTGACCGACCCCGTTGGGATGTCGACACTGCCGCTATCTCCCGGCATTCCCCCTACGGGACTTGTATTATCATTATATACACTCACATTAATTTTAATCAATTGGTAGAAAACAATGTTATAAACGGTGCGAATATAAACAACTAATTCGTCTATCCACTTTTATTGTGTTTTCAGATATCATTTCCCCCTTTTTAGCCCCAAAAATGACAATCCTAATAGCCACACAACAGCTACGCAAATACCGTGGCTCCTGGATCGCCAGGGTAGCAGTTAATTATTCACAGAGAAAACAAGTGGATAATCGCATTTTCTGGATATGGTTATAGTTGATGTTGCAAACAAATTAGCAATATGCTTCCGAATGGATTCTTTATTTTTAAAATTTATTACTCTTATTTCTTGTTTTAAATAGTGACAACCGTATGACTCTCTTATGATCCATATATTACTTTTTTATGAGCCTATAGAACCCCCATATGGCTCCATCAGGCTCCATGTGACATCTATGTGGCCCCACATGACCCTATATAATCCCGTATGACCCCCATATGACTCTTGTATGAGCTAATGCGATCCTTGTATGACCCCAGAACACCATATATAATGACCCCATATGACCTTCATATAACCCCATGTGAGCACATATGACAAAATGTGACCCGCATATGACTCCGTGTGACCCCCATGTGATGCCATATTACTTCAAGATGACCTCATACAGCCCCTACATGGACCTCAAATGACCCCATATCACTCCATATGATTCCCGTATAACCCTATGTGATCCTCATATGACCCCGTACAACTTTTATATTACCCCATATAACCCATATATGATCCCCATATGACCTAAAATAAAAGATAGGCCAATTTAGAGATTCATGAAAAATATGGAAAAAAATGTAAAAAAAAAGCTGAATCGATTGATCCGGGCGAAATCAGAGAAACCGGGGCAAATAAGAACGAAATCTCAATTTTTCGACTCACTTCCCGGAAAAAAAAGGATGGGTATCAGATTCCCAGTTTCGGTTTTTCCCAGCGGAAGTAGCGGCATGTTCAGGTTGGTGAAACAGGCAAAGGTGCCATCTCGCGGTGATGTAGATATTAATATATCGGATCCCCAATAGATGGAGGGTAATGACGAACAGGGAGCGTTCCTGGACTTCGGTGGGGAGCTTAATGAAAAGCTCTTAGCCTATAGTCGTCCAGCCGAAAGATGAGAACCTATCAATGAGTGAAATTGAAAATCGGGTANTTCACAAGCAGCGTGGAGAGTCAATCGGAGACCTCTAGGCTGGCAAAAATTCGTGGAACAAACAAGACTCCATATCTAGAAAGCCTACAGGCACCAGATGGCAG
>NW_021680930.1:53639-66720 GCF_001412515.2 Diachasma alloeum
AAAATACGTTTCAGGATGAAAAAAAAATCGTAAGACGCTTCATTAGATGAGGAATATCATAATAATGAATAAAATGAATCGAAACTAAGAATATGAAACTGTATAATATTATTTTTCTATATTATTATTACTATTATTTATCTATTGTTTTTTATCCAACTATTTGTTAATGAATATAACGTGAGAGACGCCGTGATTATGGTTCTAGGATGACTAAAAACAAAATAGTTGATCTTAATTCAATTGTTCCTTTTTTTAAATAGTGACATAAATAAGGAATCAATGAGTCCATTCGGTAATCAAATTAAAGACTCATTAGCAGTTCTATATTTGAGATAACTAAGTTGGGTAACATTCGATTGTCGTCCCGGCACGGGGAGTGTCAGGATTAACTGCTCATCGATGTTCTTTGTGAGACTTAAGAGAGAGGAGCCAATGCACAAAAATTGATTCCCGTGCCGACACGGGACACCTCCAATATAGTCATACATCTTGTCAATGAAGTTCAGGGGGGCGGGTGATTTGATAAAGTATAAGCAGATACCCGTGCTGGCACGGAAAAGTTGATAATTCAACATATTCATCCATGTCGTTTATAAGCTCAGAGAAAGGGGGTCAATGGACAAAAACATATGCCCGTGCCGGTACGACAAACCTTAAGGACCAAAATATTTTTCAATGTCTCTTGTGGGGCATAAGAGAGAGGAGTCAATGGACACAATTAGGTTCGCGTGTCGGCACAGGAAACCTTATAGTCCCGCATATTCATCCATATCGCTTATGAGATTTGGAAGAAATGATTAATAAACACGGGTAGACTGCCGTGCCTGCACGGGAAACCTCGTAGTCCAACATATTCAGCAATTTTGCTTATGAGTCAAAAAACATAAATACATTCCCGTGCCGACACGGGAAACCTCCAATATAGTCATACATCTTGTCAATGAAGTTCAGGGGGGTGGGTGATTTGATAAAGTATAAGCAGATACCCGTGCTGGCACGGAAAAGTTGATAATTCAACATATTCACCCATGTCGATTATAAGCTCAGACAAAGGGGGTCAATGGACACAATTAGATTCGCGTGTCGGCACAGGAAACCTTATAGTCCCGCTTATTCGTCCATATCGCTTATGAGACTTGGAAGAGAGGGTTAATGAACACGAGTAGATAACCGTGCCTGCACGGGAAACCTCGTAGTCCAACATACTTATCAATTTTGCTTATGAGACTTAAGGAAAAGGAGTCAATAAACAAAGATACATTCTGGTGCCGACACGAGGAACCTCCAATATAGTCATACATCCTGTCTATGAGATGCAGGGGGTGGGGGGGGTGATTTGATACAGTATAAGCAGACATCGGTACTTGATACGGTACGGTATTTGATAAAGTACAAATAAATATTCGTGTTGGCATGAAATCTTCATAGTTCAACATTTATCCATGTCCTTTATGAGACTCGGAGAACGGCGATCAGGAACAAAATTGCTCAGCAACGGTCCATCGCTCGTGTACCGTTGCCTAGCAATTTTGTTACCGGCCTTTTTCTTAAATGAAGTCTCCGGCTCTATAAGTTATGAGCATTGAGACGGTGCTGTAATCAAAGAAATTTCTGTGCTGGCACGGGAAACCTCGTAGTCAACCATATTTATCAATGTTGCTTGTGAGACTTGAGAAAGAGGAGTTAATGGCCACAAGTGGATTTCCGTGCCGACACAGGAAACCTCTAATATAGTCATCAATGTTCGATTCGTGTGTATTCATGAGTCGCAGAGGGGGGTGGGAGAGGGGGTAATTTAATGAAGTAAAAGTGCACACAACATTCATTCGCGTCGTTTATGCACAAACAGATGTTCGTGCCGGCACGAGAAACCTTGGTGTCCAATATATTCATTCTTGTTACTTATAAGGTTTGGGATGGGGGAGGGGGGTCCGATATCATCCACTTAGATTTATGTATCGGATACGGAAACCTCCAATGTCTTCATCCATGTTGTTTATGAGACTTGAGCGAAATGAGTCAATAGAAAAAAAAACTCCCGCGCAGACACGAGAAATCTCTAATGTAGTCGCCCGTGTGGTTTGTCCCATAACGTGAGAAGGGGGGGGGAGGTGTTTTGATCAAGGGAGAGTAGACAATCGCGCAACTCGGCTATACAGGAGGAGAAACTTTATAACCCAACATATTCATCTATATTGATTGAGGTTTAGCAAGGGGGAACGACGAACACAAGTAGATTCTCGGGCCGACACGGGAAACCTCGGGATCTAATATATTTACTCACGTCGCTTATGAGACTTAGGACAAGAGACAATGGATACAAGAATAGTCCCGTGCTGATGGGGTCAACCTCGGAGTCAAATATTTTCATCCATGTCGTTTATGAGATTCGGAGGAAGGTGATTAATGAACACACACAGATGTCCGTGCCAGCACGGCAAACCTTGATGACCAATATATCCATCCTTGCTACTTATGAGGTTTGGGGGATAGTCCTATTACATTTACGTAGATTACCGTATTCTCAAGGGAAACCTCATATACTCCAATATCTTCATCAATGTTGCTGATAAGGTTCGGGGGGGGGAGGCGTTAATGGACACAAAAATATTGCCGTGTCAGCACGTAGAATCTCAACATCCAAGAAACTCATTCATTGCACTTGTGAGATTTGAGGAGAGTAGTTAATGGACAGAAATAGATTCGTATGTAGACACGAGAAATCTCTAGGTCCAATATGTTCATGCATGTCACTTATGAGGGTTGGTGGGGGGGGGGCAATGGAAATAAGTAGATTGTCTTTTCGGCACCGAAAACTCGTCGTCTAACATATTTATTCATATCGCTTGTGAGACTTGAGCGAAAACAGTCAATGTACAAAAATAGATTCCCGGGTTGACACTGTAATCCTAGGCAACCAATATATTCATCCACATTATAGGACCTTGGGAAAAGGGGTCAATGAACCCAAGATTATTGTGCCGGCACGGGGATCCTCAAATATAATCATCCATGTTGTTTATCAGCGGGAGGGGGGGGGGGGGAATTGATAAAGTATAAGTAGACACCTGTGCTGGCACGGAAAACTTGATAGTTCAACATCTATGTTGCTCATGAGACGTGAAGGGGGGATCTAATCGAATAAAAGCAAATTCCTGTTTCGGCACGAAACCTCATAATTTGCATTCAAGTAGATTTTTATGCCACCACAGGCAATCTCGGGATCTAAATAAAAATGAATGGACTCGCGTGCCGGCACGGAAAATCTTTCTGTCCAGTATTTTCAAAATGTCACTTATAACTCATCAGTTATGAAGTGCAGGGCTGAAGAGATGTTGAATAGAAACAATCCATGGGCGGATATGAAACCTCAGTATTCATAATTTTCCCTCATATTGTTCATGAGATCCATGGTGGCAGAAAGACTGAGCGCTAGTGGAGAGACTCAGTGAAAACAAGCATTCTCATATGCCAACACATTATTCTTTCCTATGCAGCATTATTCCATATGTCACTTATCAGATTTAAAGGGGAGGGGTTTTGATAGACATAGACAGCCGTGTCCATAGTATCCAACACCTTTCATCATATCGCTTATGAGGATCGGTTTGGAAAGGACGCAGGAAAATAGTGTTATTCAGCATGTTTTCCCCTTTTCTGCAGGAAACTCAGAAGTGCAAGAGAGTTTCAATTGTAACAAATAAGATTACGGGCCTACACGCAAAATCTTTTTATGCAGCATTTTATGCAGAGAGGTTGAGTGGAACCGAATATATTCACATTCCGGCGCGGAAAAACGTCGTACCAAGCTTCTTCCTTCGTATCCTTTCCAACCCGAGTGGAAATTCCATTCAGACTACAATAAGAGACTGATCTGTAAAAACTATTGTTCATCAGTTTTGGGCCACCATATTCATCTATGTGACTTACAATGCTGGAAGGCGAGAAGTATAATGCCACAAGTAGATTTTCGTGTCAGCACGTGAAACCTTCACAATCCAATACATGTATTTATGTCTCCCCCTAGGGGGATAGCGGCCTCTAAAATCTGCAAGTTAGACGGCCTTAAAACATAGAATAGAATAGAATATATTTATGTCGCTTATCGAGGGAATGGGTGCATACAAGGAGATTTGTGTACCGGCAAGAGAAATTTGAGGTTTCAATATATCTACTCATAGTTTACGAGTTTTGAGGAGAAAGGTTGATGGCATTCAAATATATTACCGTGCCTATACGGGAAACCGCGTAGTTTAACATGTTCATCCATGTCTCTCATGAGGCATGGAGTCGAAGCCTATATTATTCTCCACCCCATAGATCTCTGAATAATGCTAATGACATTTTCACCACAATGAATTCAATTAAACATACTCAGTGCCCCACATGACGATCTAACTGTAAGATAAAGCCATACTCTTATTTGACTATAAAACTTCCTATTCTACTTGGCGAGTGAAATACATAGTCCTCCATTGTCCCACCAATCAATTATCTACTGGTCCAATTACCTTCCTCGCTCAATAGTGTAAAATTAGTGTTCAGAATAAGCTCACAATACGCTCGCTGTGTTGTATAAAAAAAATGCCTGGTGCATATTGGAAAAGCTCATTTAAATACATGAGAATATTTTATGAAGTTCACTCGTAGAGAGTATTAATTCCTGATGAGAACCCTCAAATGTAAAACACGAGTAAATTGATAAAAGTGTGTATAAAAAATCCAAAATTCTTTATTTGCATCTGCCAGGCGGTGTGACTGATTTTAACGTTAGTTATAGATTACTTATTTAACTAGAGTACTTGATAACATACTCAGATAAGTATCACTTTATAACATAATTAAAAACGAGACTATCAAAAATTAAATATTTATTATTGATAAGAAGAGAAAAATGGAAAATAGAATAAAAACCTTGAGGAAATCAATCAACTGCTTATATTTATTAGCGAATCCAATGAACATTTATAAACGCAATTATTGCTTAAAAAATCACAACAATCTTCAATTGTTGTATGTATTACAAAAACCCGCGAACAAACAGTAATTATGAATGTGGAAAAATATCACCGAAACCATGAAATTTTCCGGCTCAGGGCTACTCAGTGGCATCTCCTCTTCGTCAATCCCTATAAGTTTTACACTATTGAGCGAGTAAGGTAATTGGACCAGTAGATAATTGATTGGTGGGACAATGAAGGGCTGGGGTAGCTAGTGAAAATTGTCAGCCTGACCAGTGTCGTATGTATTTCACTCGCCAAGTAGAATAGGAAGTTTTATAGTCAAATAAGAGTATGGCTTTATCTTACAGTTAGATCGTCATGTGGGGCACTGAGTATGTTTAATTGAATTCATTGTGGTGAAAATGTCATTAGCATTATTCAGAGATCTATGGGGTGGAGAATAATATAGGCTTCGACTCCATGCCTCATGAGAGACATGGATGAACATGTTAAACTACGCGGTTTCCCGTATAGGCACGGTAATATATTTGAATGCCATCAACCTTTCCCCTCAAAACTCGTAAACTATGAGTAGATATATTGCAACCTCAAATTTCTCTTGCCGGCACACAAATCTCCGTGTATGCACCCATTCCCTCGATAAGCGACATAAATATATTCTATTCTATTCTATGTTTTAAGGCCGTCTACCTTGCAGATTTTAGAGGCCGCTATCCCCCTAGGGGGAGACATAAATACATGTATTGGATTGTGAAGGTTTCACGTGCTGACACGAAAATCTACTTGTGGCATTATACTTCTCGCCTTCCAGCATTGTAAGTCACATAGATGAATATGGTGGCCCAAAACTGATGAACAATAGTTTTTACAGATCAGTCTCTTATTGTAGTCTGAATGGAATTTCCACTCGGGTTGGAAAGGATACGAAGGAAGAAGCTTGGTACGACGTTTTTCCGCGCCGGAATGTGAATATATTCGGTTCCACTCAACCTCTCTGCATAAAATGCTGCATAAAAAGATTTTGCGTGTAGGCCCGTAATCTTATTTGTTACAATTGAAACTCTCTTGCACTTCTGAGTTTCCTGCAGAAAAGGGGAAAACATGCTGAATAACACTATTTTCCTGCGTCCTTTCCAAACCGATCCTCATAAGCGATATGATGAAAGGTGTTGGATACTATGGACACGGCTGTCTATGTCTATCAAAACCCCTCCCCTTTAAATCTGATAAGTGACATATGGAATAATGCTGCATAGGAAAGAATAATGTGTTGGCATATGAGAATGCTTGTTTTCACTGAGTCTCTCCACTAGCGCTCAGTCTTTCTGCCACCATGGATCTCATGAACAATATGAGGGAAAATTATGAATACTGAGGTTTCATATACCAGCCCATGGATTGTTTCTATTCAACATCTCTTCAGCCCTGCACTTCATAACTGATGAGTTATAAGTGACATTTTGAAAATACTGGACAGAAAGATTTTCCGTGCCGGCACGCGAGTCCATTCATTTTTATTTAGATCCCGAGATTGCCTGTGGTGGCATAAAAATCTACTTGAATGCAAATTATGAGGTTTCGTGCCGAAACAGGAATTTGCTTTTATTCGATTAGATCCCCCCTTCACGTCTCATGAGCAACATAGATGTTGAACTATCAAGTTTTCCGTGCCAGCACAGGTGTCTACTTATACTTTATCAATTCCCCCCCCCCCCCTCCCGCTGATAAACAACATGGATGATTATATTTGAGGATCCCCGTGCCGGCACAATAATCTTGGGTTCATTGACCCCTTTTCCCAAGGTCCTATAATGTGGATGAATATATTGGTTGCCTAGGATTACAGTGTCAACCCGGGAATCTATTTTTGTACATTGACTGTTTTCGCTCAAGTCTCACAAGCGATATGAATAAATATGTTAGACGACGAGTTTTCGGTGCCGAAAAGACAATCTACTTATTTCCATTGCCCCCCCCCCACCAACCCTCATAAGTGACATGCATGAACATATTGGACCTAGAGATTTCTCGTGTCTACATACGAATCTATTTCTGTCCATTAACTACTCTCCTCAAATCTCACAAGTGCAATGAATGAGTTTCTTGGATGTTGAGATTCTACGTGCTGACACGGCAATATTTTTGTGTCCATTAACGCCTCCCCCCCCCGAACCTTATCAGCAACATTGATGAAGATATTGGAGTATATGAGGTTTCCCTTGAGAATACGGTAATCTACGTAAATGTAATAGGACTATCCCCCAAACCTCATAAGTAGCAAGGATGGATATATTGGTCATCAAGATTTGCCGTGCTGGCACGGACATCTGTGTGTGTTCATTAATCACCTTCCTCCGAATCTCATAAACGACATGGATGGAAATATTTGACTCCGAGGTTGACCCCATCAGCACGGGACTATTCTTGTATCCATTGTCTCTTGTCCTAAGTCTCATAAGCGACGTGAGTAAATATATTAGATCCCGAGGTTTCCCGTGTCGGCCCGAGAATCTACTTGTGTTCGTCGTTCCCCCTTGCTAAACCTCAATCAATATAGATGAATATGTTGGGTTATAAAGTTTCTCCTCCTGTATAGCCGAGTTGCGCGATTGTCTACTCTCCCTTGATCAAAACACCTCCCCCCCCCTTCTCACGTTATGGGACAAACCACACGGGCGACTACATTAGAGATTTCTCGTGTCTGCGCGGGAGTTTTTTTTTCTATTGACTCATTTCGCTCAAGTCTCATAAACAACATGGATGAAGACATTGGAGGTTTCCGTATCCGATACATAAATCTAAGTGGATGATATCGGACCCCCCTCCCCGATCTCAAACCGTATAAGTAACAAGAATGAATATATTGGACACCAAGGTTTCTCGTGCCGGCACGAACATCTGTTTGTGCATAAACGACGTGAATGAATATGTTGTGTGTACTTTTACTTCATTAAATTACCCCCTCTCCCACCCCCCTCTGCGACTCATGAATACACACGAATCGAACATTGATGACTATATTAGAGGTTTCCTGTGTCGGCACGGAAATCCACTTGTGGCCATTAACTCCTCTTTCTCAAGTCTCACAAGCAACATTGATAAATATGGTTGACTACGAGGTTTCCCGTGCCAGCACAGAAATTTCTTTGATTACAGCACCGTCTCAATGCTCATAACTTATAGAGCCGGAGACTTCATTTAAGAAAAAGGCCGGTAACAAAATTGCTAGGCAACGGTACACGAGCGATGGACCGTTGCTGAGCAATTTTGTTCCTGATCGCCGTTCTCC
This sequence comes from Diachasma alloeum, assembly GCF_001412515.2. Taxonomy (NCBI): domain Eukaryota; kingdom Metazoa; phylum Arthropoda; class Insecta; order Hymenoptera; family Braconidae; genus Diachasma; species Diachasma alloeum. Next base: position 61,896 of record NW_021680930.1, read on the forward strand.
GAGTCTCATAAAGGACATGGATAAATGTTGAACTATGAAGATTTCGTGCCAGCACGAATATCTATTTGTACTTTATCAAATACCCCCCTGCGTCTCATAAACAACATGGATGACTCTTAGATGTTTTTCGTGCCGGCACGTTAATCTACTTGCGTAAATTCATCCCCTTCTCCAAGTCTTATAACATGGATGAAGGTATTAATTTCCGAGGTTTCCAGTGTCGGCACGGGATTTCATTTTTGTACATTGACTCTCTTTTCTCAAGTCTCATAAGCACCCATGTTGGCACGAGAATATAACTGTGTCCATTGACTCCCCTCTCTCAAGTCTCAAAATTGACATGGTCAAATATATTGCACCCTGAATCCTCCCCCCTCCCGATCTCATAAGCAGCGTGAATGGAGATATTGAAGTATGAGGTTTCTCGTGTCGATAGGAAAAATCTAAGTGAATGTTATTGGTCTCCTCCTCAAATCTCATAGATAATAAGCATGAATATATTGGATACCGAGGTCTCCCATGCCGGCACGGGAGTCTACTTATGTCCATTGACCCCCTTCTCTGAGTTACATAAGTGACATGGATGAATATATTGAACTATCAAGCTTTCCGTGTCAGCACGGATGTCTGCTTATACTTTATCAAATCACCCCCCCCCCTGCATCTCATAGACAGGATGTATGACTATATTGGAGATTCCTCGTGTCGGCACCAGAATGTATCTTTGTTTATTGACTCCTTTTCCTTAAGTCTCATAAGCAAAATTGATAAGTATGTTGGACTACGAGGTTTCCCGTGCAGGCACGGTTATCTACTCGTGTTCATTAACCCTCTCTTCCAAGTCTCATAAGCGATATGGACGAATAAGCAGGACTATAAGGTTTCCTGTGCCGACACGCGAATCTAATTGTGTCCATTGACTCCCTTTGTCTGAGCTTATAAACGACATGGGTGAATATGTTGAATTATCAACTTTTCCGTGCCAACACGGGTATCTGCTTAGACTTTATCAAATCACCCGCCCCCCTGAACTTCATTGACAAGATGTATGACTATATTGGAGGTGTCCCGTGTCGGCACGGGAATGTATTTGTTTTTTGACTCATAAGCAAAATTGCTGAATATGTTGGACTACGAGGTTTCCCATGCAGGCACGGCAGTCTACCGGTGTTTATTAATCATCTCTTCCAAGTCTCATAAGCGATATGGATGAATATGCGGGACTATAAGGTTTTCTGTGCCGACACGCGAATCTAATTGTGTTCATTGACCCCCTTTCTCTAAGCTTATAAACGACATGGATGAATATGTTGAATTATCAACTTTTCCGTTCTAGCACGGGTGTCTGCTTATACTTTATCAAATCCCCCGCCCCCCTGCATTACATAGATAGGATCTATGACAATATTGGAGGTTCCTCGTTTTCGCGCCGGAATGTATCTTTTTTTATTGACTCCTTTTCCTTAAGTCTCATAAGCAAAATTGATGAATATGTTGGAATACGAGGTTTCCCGTGCAGGCACGGTTATCTACTCGTGTTCATTAACCCTCTCTTCCAAGTCTCATAAGCGACATGGACGAATAAGCAGGACTATAAGGTTTCCTGTGCCGACACTCGAATCTAATTGTGTCCATTGACCCCCTTTCTTTGAGCTTATAAACGACAAGGGTGAATATGTTGAAATATCAACTTTTCCGTGCCAGCACGGGTATCTGTTTCTACTTTATCAAATCACCCGCCCCCCTAAATCTCATTGACAGGATGTATGCCTATATTGGAGATTCCCCGTGTCGGCACGGGAATGTATTTTTGTTTATTGACTCCTTTTCCTTAAGTCTCATAAGCAAAATTGATGAGTATGTTGGAATACGAGGTTTCCTGTGCAGGCACGGTTATCTACTCGTGTTCATTAACCCTCTCTTCCAAGTCTCATAAGCGACATCGACGAATAAGCGGGACTATAAGGTTTCCTGTGCCAACACGCGAATCTAATTGTGTCCATTGACCCTCTTTCTTTGAGCTTATAAACGACATGGGTGAATATGTTGAATTATCAACTTTTCCGTACCAGCACGGGTATCTGTTTATACTTTATCAAATCACCCGCCCCCCTGAATCTCATTGACAGGATGTATGACTATATTGGAGGTTTCCCTTGTCGGCACGGGAATGTATTTATGTTTATTGACTCCTTTTCTCCGAGTCTCATAAGCAAAATTCCTGAATATGTTGGACTACGAGGTTTCCCGTGCAGGCACGGCAGTCTACCCGTATTTATTAATCATCTCTTCTAAGTCCCATAAGCGATATGGATGAATATGCGGGACTATAAGGTTTCCTGTGCCGACACGCGAATCTAATTGTGTTCATTGACCCCCTTTCTTTGAGCTTATAAACGACATGGATGAATATGTTGAATTATCAACTTTTCCGTGCCAGCCCGGGTGTCTACTTTTACTTCATTAAATGCTCCCCCCCCCCGCGCGCCCTTGTAATACGGATGAATATATTGGTTCCTGCGTTTTCCAGCGTCGGCACGGGAATCAATTTTTGTGCATTGGCTCCTCTCTCTTAAGTCTCACAAAGAACATCGATGAGCAGTTAATCCTGACACTCCCCGTGCCGGGACGACAATCGAATGTTACCCAACTTAGTTATCTCAAATATAGAACTGCTAATGAGTCTTTAATTTGATTACCGAATGGACTCATTGATTCCTTATTTATGTCACTATTTAAAAAAAATAACAATTGAATTAAGATCAACTATTTTGTTTTTATTCATCCTAGAAGCATAATCACGGCGTCTCTCACGTTATATTCTTTAACAAATAGTTGGATAAAAAACAATAGATAAATAATAGTAATAATAATATAGAAAAATAATATTATACAGTTTCATATTCTTAGTTTCGATTCATTTTATTTATTATTATGATATTCCTCATCTAATGAAGCGTCTCACGATTTTTTTTTCATCCTGAAACGTATTTTCACCCGATTTTCAATTTCACTCATTGATAGGTTCTCCCTGTTCGTCATTACCCTCCATCTATTGGGGATCCGATATATTAATATCTACATCACCGCGAGATGGCACCTTTGCCTGTTTCACCAACCTGAATATGCCGCTACTTCCGCTGGGAAAAACCGAAACTGGGAATCTGATACCCATCCGAAAATAATCGCTCGTAGCAAAGTGGATGATGCGCGACAACAGCGCACACAGCTGTCCTCCGCTTGTACGCCCCCCGTCAACATAACCCTACCTGTCACTCACGATGGATGTTTTTTCAAAGTGAATTTTAGGATTTCAAACGTAATTATCAACCAATGAGACTCGAATGGTGTTTATAATTGAATTTCAAACGAATTGTGCGAAAGAACATTGGTCTGAGGATCTACTCATCTCGGGAAATTATTTCAATGGATCTTGTTATGGCTAACCAAATGTCCAACAAAATGTGTTTCTCGACATTTCTTTCTTAAAGAAGTTATTAGATTGAATCTAGATATATTAATCAGTAGTGGAGAGAATAAAGGAATATTGGAGTCTGGGAGTGAGGGATGGGTGATTAAGAAAATGACGGTGTTTTCATTATCACCTAACGTATCAAGTTCTACTACACGCCGTCCGTGGAAAATGAAAGGTTCTTCCTTCGATTCTTCCTTCGGTTTTCTTGCTTCTGATTTTTTTGCACTTTCTTTCAGTAATTTTTGTTGCTCATGATAATTTTTTACACCCTCTGGAGACCTGGTTTCACGAATTTTACATTTTAGGGAGATAAACTGTCCTCTTTTGTCACGCAATAAATTTTTATTTTTGTCTGAGGCCATGGTTTGTTCATAGGCATGTATAACCTCCACCACACGTTCGAATATCAACAAACCCTCGCCCCTCTTCCATCAGCTGACACCAGCGGTATTGCCACCAGGGGGGTAATACTCTGCCTTGCAGGCTGTTCCGCTAATGTCGCTCGCCGTGGCGTGGCGCTACTTGTCATGTTTTCGGGATTGAAAGGCCACTTATCCTAGTGCGAACGAAAAAATAACAGGGAGAATTAGCGCATTTGTTAGAAAACTCTGTTATTATTTTTTGTTAAACCTTTATTGGAAATTATTCNTATTGGAAATTCTATTAGTTCCCTCTCATTCTGTAGAGCGATCAAGCAGCTTTCATATGCGGTTTTCGCAATAGAAAGTTTCAATAGAAAATATTCGCTAAAAAAATGACTAAATTTCTTCTTTTCCAAGTTTTTTAATTCTATAGGTTTCTCCCCTCCCTGTTAAAAATAAAATTCAGTAATTTAGAAATACCCTGAAAGCATCAGTTGCATAGAAAGATTAAATTCATTAATTTATTTTATCGATTATTTTTTTTAAGCCACAGAAAAACGGCTGAATTTCCCACCAGATTTGANGGAATCTAGGGAAAAAATAGAAAAAAAAAATCTGAAAGACGGGCCTTAATGGAACGGGAATATCTAAAGGCAGAATGCTGTAGTGTCACCCCCCTGATTGCCACGATTCTNAGTAGAATTTGGGATTAAAGCTTCATAGAAATTTCTAAAGAATTCTCCAGGTTTTTCTATGAAATGAATGTAAATCGCAGCCATCATTGTATTCAATGAAATATTTATTTTTCAATCAAAAAAATAACATTTCCTACACCACAGTTCTTCAATTTCTCCAATCGTTTTTAATAATTAGCTCACATGTGAATGTAAACAATCACAATCACGCGGCGCAGGTTATGTGGTACATTAGTTGACCTAAAATCCGCCCGAAAACATGACAAGTAGCGCCACGAATTTGGCGACATTAA
>NW_021680930.1:68873-89872 GCF_001412515.2 Diachasma alloeum
TAATCGGGGTGAAAAGTGATGAAAAAAAATAAGAATAATGGTTCACATGTCAGAAATCACTTTTCAAGTGTGCTTGGTGTTTGTGGAAATTATAATTAGTGTTTTTCCATTTGTATAATTTGTCCGCCATATTGAACGCGTGAGACACACTCTCAAGGGGGGCATCTAGGGTATTATGAGCTCCGCATTATTCGCATAATTATGACCTTATCACATCTTACATCTCTTTGAGACCTAATTTCTAACATGGCGACGCTAATGAACTTTCATTTGAGTCCAAGGTCATATTTTATCACGCGTTGTATCGATCCTAATCAGTATAGGCGTAAGATGGAAAATAATCTAGGGAAATGGGGGGAATCTAGGGAAAAAATAGAAAAAAAAAATCTGAAAGACGGGCCTTAATGGAACGGGAATATCTAAAGGCAGAATGCTGTAGTGTCACCCCCCTGATTGCCACGATTCTCACCGGATATCACCATTTAGTCAATAAAACAAATATTTTTTGGTCGAAAAAATGAGAAGAAAATTTTACATGTATTACATTCCAACTCAATTTGAATATAAATTGGCGAGATGAATTAATCAAGTTAACGCAATTTATTATGCAAGGTTTTTGAAAAAAATGATCAATTTAGTTGCGCACTTGACCCACTTGGCATCCTTAACCCTATGGATACCATATCTCCGGGGTATTACCCTGGTAAAACAGTCCGATTATTTCCGACTGGGTAATAAAAAATGAATCGGCGTTAATGATGTTTCTGTCTTTGCCCGTTAAGTTCCGATTAGCTGGTAGGTAGAGTTTGGAGTTTGAGAAAATTATGACAATTAATGGGAACAAGGGTATGTTGCCATTATCGTCCGAGTACTTTCCAAAAAAAGTGGTTGATAGATTTCATATTACGCATATAAATATTTAAGTAAGCAATGAATATTAAATATTTATATGAGCAATATGGGATAGTCGAAGGGGACTATCCGGGAAAGAACACATTCATTTCGGCCAATGGAACGAGTGTAATTGACTTAGTGTGGGTATGTTATGATGATGTGCATTTAATTGACAATCTTATTGTAGACCAAACAGTGACTCTGTCGGATTATTTTCCGATTACAGTCACATTCAGACAAGCTGTAAATAATAATCATCCGATAACTACACCAGTTAAAAAAACAAAATATCTTAAATGGGATTTAGGTAAAGCTAATGATTTCTACCGGGGTATGTTAATGTCACCCAAAGTTTCTATTGATTTTGTTAATGATTCGGTTAATTTTATTAATGAGAATTTAATTGTAGCTATTAAGGAATGTGCTCTTGAGTTAGAAATGGTTAAAACAATTATTTCACCTATGCTTACTTCTCGCCGATTAAATGTTTAAACGAATATCTATACACAATACAACTTAAATATGAAGCCTGTACTTATGTAACTCTCCCCTACTATAGGGATATCTCTGTGGGACAGGTGTACGAAATAAATAAATAAAATAAATGAATAAATTTTCAGGTTATCAGATTTTTGTGATAACTTTTGCATTTGAACTTTTTTGAATCTGGTTGCCCGTTGACGATGCATTAGTATGCTGTACTGATTTTTCTAATTTCCCATGATCTAATACAATTCTAATATAATTGAACGAAACATGGAAATGAACAAGAATATCGATTTTCATCAATGTTTTCAAAGTGAATGGTCAAATAATTCTTTAATGATTACTAATTCATTATTAGTTTTCAAATTATGAAAATGGTTTTATAAAATTTCCGAAGTGATTTCCTATACATTCCATGCACTGGTTTTAAACAATAGTCAATTTCTTCGCGAAGAATACAACTGTTTTTCGGTGACATTGTAAAAGCATGCTGAACTATTCACCGGAGCATGGAAACTCTCATATTAAAGAAATACGAAGTGCTACGAACATAAATAGTCTGTAGACTAGATAAAAATCAACAATTTCGAGATTGAATGCACCTAAGAGATTCGGTAGATTGATCCATATATATCTTCTTAACAATTAGTGCGCATATTACAGCCATACAGATGATACCTTGAAATACTCACAGATAATATTTTGTGATAACTTCAGTACAACGTTGCAGTATACTATAACATAACAATATGAAGTATACTTTCAAGAGACGTACATTCTTTTTATGGCACGCCGTGTAATAAGTCGAGTTTATCGCACGCTGCGCTTTGCGCAGCGTGCTTCAAACTCGACTTCTGCACGATGTGGCATAATATAGTATAGACCACTCGGGCATAAACTTCGTTTTCAACGAATGTGAATACAGACCTCGCCTTCGGCTCGGCCTGTAAACTTCACATTCGTCGAAAACGAAATTTGCGCCCTTGTACTCTAATGTACTATACCACCACTCAATCGATAACTCATGCGCTTCTCCGAAATCCGATCTGTATTCTTCCCATTGATATGCAAATTATACCACTTCTATACCCTATATGTCTGGGCTTCCCTTCACGAACATTCTCCGAATACTTCAACAATGTATGATGATTCCTCTTCATTATATCCATCAATTTTGCGAATTCGCATCATCTCATCATAAATTGAAGAATCATTACATCGACCGGCCTCACCCCCTCTCCCCCCCCACCCTCGGAACCCACCTTATGGGTGATACAGAGTTTAACAACAGGCCAGTTCTGGCAGACTGCAAGGAACATTGTAAGAATGTCGAAGTTACCAGGAGACTCGAAAGCACCACATTTGCGTTTTGAATACTACCTCGGTGGTGACATTCTAATTTTGCAATGTTTAGGGTTGTATTCGATGGGTGGTCTTTTCAAAAATGCCGAACCAAGTTTCTATTTTTGGGAAACGATTCCTTTCATCTTTGGAGTAGGTGGATTATTTTTCGGATTAATGAGTGACTTCCGTAGTGTATTCATAGAAACGCGAAAAAAGTCTTTATATGCCATTGAAGTTCTTGCAGCTGCTCTCTGCTGTTCCTTGGGAATATACAAAGTACCTCCAAGTTGATAATAATATGCACGTAATTGGTAAATTCGCAGCAAACAAATATTGACAACAATTTTGGCTTTGGAAATATCTAGGGCTTTCGTTTATGGGTTTATCGGCATGAATTTTACCACTTCATAAAAGTATTCCACCTTCGTTGGAACGATGAAGTATCCCAAAATACGATAACAGACAGAATGGTGGAAGACGCTAAGTCAATGCGTTTGTTCAGGATTTGGTATGGTGCAGTCGTTGCGGCAATTTTCACGGCATATGTATTACGTCCATGTCTGTAAGTTGAATAGTGAGCTTCGTGGAGGCCAGAGTTGTTATCGCATAATGAGACAATTTTGTTTTCAAGGGTATATCTTCGGTTCAAATTATCTGGAACCAATGACACCTTCGATTATTCACAGACTGCTTATCCGGCTGAGTATCCATTCACATTATCTACACCTCACTCCTTTTTCTGCTGCATTATTTTAGAAGCAATTGGAATCTACTTCTTGATTCTTTACTGGACAGCAGTTGATGGACTTTTTGCTCAGTTCACAACACACTTGGCGATTCACTTTCAAGTGATGTTTTTTGTTCCTCCCATTTTCACGACTATACCCCTTGTAAACTAATTTATTGAAAAACAGCGATCTCCCTGACGTATTTGGAAATTCATTAGGAGAAATTGAATATAACTCGAGAAACCTCAAGCGTTGTTTGCTCGCAAAAAAATTTCAATTAATTACCTCTAGGCAAGGGTTTTATTTGGCAATCCATGGAAGTCAATGCATTCTATCTCTGCCCATCTCTCAATTCCTATCTGGGGGTACCCACAGAGCCAAAATTAATGATTACTCTAATAACAATGAAAAATTAAATGTTTCCACGAAGTATTTCAAATTTTTATCATAATTTCTGAATCAAATATGAAATAAGCAATTCTATAGATCACCTTTCAATCATTTAGCAGCATGTTTCCTATCTCTCTCGATTTTGGACATATCCAAATTGTACTTCGTTCGATATGACTGTATACCAATGTCAATCAAATGAGTCCGTTATCTTTATTTAAGACTAACTTTTGGAGATTCATTCTTTGTAGACATATTTCGTTGGTGTCGTACCATTGTTTGAAGACTCCATCGACGTTGCCACCGATAGTTGAGGAGTCTATGAGTTTTCCGGGATTTTTACTCATGTACAATAGTGAGCATAATTTATTACCATGAGTCCTTTCGTGTTATACCATTTTAGACCTCTAATGGCCATTTGATCCCGTTTAAGCCGTTTATTTCCAGTCCTCACTTCAGGGAATCGAAATAAACTGCTTGAGAGACTTCACATTTAATATTATGGATACTCATATACATGTGCAGGTATTCTCAACGGAATTTTCCCGTCTTAACATGATGATTGAAAAACAATTGAATAATTAAGGTATTCATGATTAAATTCAGCAGCTCATGGTAAGATGTTAATATCAATCTCTACTAACGATTAACATTACCCAGGGTTCGCGAAGGAAACGCAGCTGGTACCAATCCCATACATCTAAAATATAAAATTTCATATAGTTGCGTATTTGTTCTTCTCCTCCCTGTCATTCAATTTCATGTACGATCATCTTCTGTCCTGTCATTTTTTTATCTTCGTTATTAACCTCCAAGCGTGTCATTTCTTTTTATATCTTTTTTTTTATCATTTATTTATTGCGCTCCAAATTCTTTTAATAAAGTCAGTTAATATTGAAAGGACCCATACTTTACAATAAAATAAATTTTCATAGACGTGTAACTACACAGGAGGCAAAATGTACCAGGTCAAAGCATGCATTCAGTTTTATATATTTTTCAAGTGTACATGAGTGTTTCCAATATGTTTTGTAGCATGGTGTTCTTTATTTCGAAAGTCCAGCAGTTAGATGCAGATGATCCAGACGAAAACTCACTTCAGGCAAGGTGAGAGTAATAGTTAATAAAATACTGTCATAGTTGTGATGCAGACAAATATCTAGAATTTTCCAAGGATCAGGGGTTTCTATAGTTCATTGAGCTTCAATGGGCAAGATGTTCTGAAGGTAAGTTTTCGTTCCAAAACCCATCGCTTATGCTCGTGTTATCCAACACTCAGGTGTTCTTCTTCAGCAAGACGAAATATACAGTCATTCTCACTACTGGGTTAGCCTGTGGAAGAATATGTTGGTAAATCAACTACACATTTGACTTTTCAATAATTGAAAGCCTTGAGACTCATACGCTTCAAGGATTGAATGTGTTGAGATTGAGATGTTTTCATGCTTCATCAGCTCTACGGGGCCATGTTTTGAGGGTTGATTTTCTCTTTCAAAATTTAAGTTTGTGCTCGTGATGTCACCCAAATCCAATTCATTTCATTCTTCAATAAAATGAAGTACGTTGATGTCCGGTCCTGGGTAAGTCTACAATAAGTCTACAAAAATCTAGAGGAAGAAGGCGGGTGGAACCAAACGTCACACACGTCATCCTAATTCCTTAATTTTTAGTCAAATATATTTGGATTAGACATGATCATAAGACGATCTATTTTACCCCGCTCTCCGCAATTAATAAATCAACTTCACGTTTTATTATTTAATGGTGAAAATTGTTGTAACGAGGGTCGAATATTCTTAGGCCTGGAGATTTGTATTGTTTAGAAGCTTCAAGCTTCGTGTTTTCTGCGGGTGGATTAGACATCTGAAGAATTTACATTCTGTGAGTTAGGCCCTTTCTGTGTCAGACGTTTGGGACTTAGATGTATAGAATTTTACATATCCCTAGAGCAGGGATGGGAAAGTCGGAACCTCGGGAGCCACGGCCATAAAGCCCTATTAGACCCATTGTTCGGAATACAATCCCCCAATTGCGTGAGGCCCAGCGTAGTCAGAGTGGGGGTAGCAGCGTGCACGAAGAGGGGCGCAGTAAGACAGAGAGCGCCACGCACTCCCCCTCAAAATTAAAAAAAAATTACCGCCTAAAAATTCAAACAAATTTTCACCAATTTAACTTGAAAAACGCTTAGTTGTACCGGGGGTAATTGTTAAAACATCATGGTGCCAGAAATTGATTATTTCTTAGTCACCTTAATATTGAATAATTATTTTATTAAAAATTGAAAAAAATATGAGATGTCAGTTCTTTAAAATTTAATTAATTAATTATTAATTTAAAGATTAACTTATAAGTTTTGCCCACTCTTGGCCAGCATTTTTCATAGCTACTCAACGGAAACCACGGGAAGGTGGTAGGCGTATTCCGTCAGGAAAACACTAAAAGAAAAAAATGTTTTGATAATATGAAAAAAATTCTAGCCGCAAACTAATTGATCGTTAGCGATTAGATTTTTTGTAATTTTCGAAACCATTTTCTTCTCTCAGTGTTGGAAGGAAAGAAAATTAAGGAATGGGAAGGAATGGCGGGAAATATTGGGAAAATAAGAAAATTGCATGACATCTCATAATTTCATATAAATAAAAAATTGTATGAACAAATTCTTTTAAGTTAATTTTTCCTATGAATCTATTTATTCTTTCAATATTCATATTGGAACAAATCCCAAATAATGGTCGGCCAAACACTAATGGAATTTTCATAGGAATCCAATAGTATTTCATTAAAATAAAAAACTAGGATTGTTTATTCGATTTTTTCATCTGTGATCATTTCTCAATTATCTTTGCTCGGTCACTCTCTGCAGCTAATTATTTTGATTTTTTTCTGCAGTAATTATTCATTTTCGTGGTTAACTGGAAATGGGTGAATTTTCAAAGATTTAACAGTGGGATAGATATAATGAAAAAAAGTCAAGAGATGAAATGATCAAATTTCTTGTTTTCGTACTTTTTTAAGGTAAAAAATCTTTTAAATTTAAGTAAGACTGTCACTTGCTGAACATTTAATTCCTGAAATGCGGAAAACACAATTAAATTTTTTAAATACTGCTTAGGGAATGTTCAAACAATATTAACAAAAATTAAAAAATCTTTTCACTAGTGTTTTTTAATTCATTTGCTGCCGAAATATTTAATTTGGAGTGATTTATTAAACGGAATTTTATGCGGAAGTTGATATAGAAAAAAATGAACAATTGATATTTTTTAATAATGCAAAATATATCAAGAAAAATATTCATATTTTTCTTTCAAAAATTCAAATTTTTTGCGTGTTGACTGACATAACGATACCCCCACTCTGATCCAAGCATTGGGTCTCGCCACTCCGACTACCTACACAATACAACAGCACCCCTTTTTTTATGGTCATTGGCCTAATTGGGGTTGGGAGCTCGGTGAGCTCGGAGAGCTCACTTTGTCCAGGCCTGCCCTAGAGGCCCATACATTATGAGTTCAGAGGACTTGAAGGTCATGTCTGCAGACATTTCAAGAGTTTAATCTACATGATCACATGTTTTGGAGTTCATTTTTTTGACAGCTTAGCTGTTCTGAAGGTTGGATGTATCGAGTGTTTCGAAAATTCTCTCTACTACGAAGTAGAGAAAAGTGGGGCCCGCTGTAGCCACCCAATGTGTTGAGGGCTAAATGTTTTTTGGACAGTACATTTTCTGTATTAGACATGAGGGTCATTAGAAATCCATTTGAGTATTGGCATTATGAAGAGGTATGGCATTAAGTCCCAAATTATTGTGATGGAACTATCTCATCAGACCTGTGATGTTCCGAACTTTTAAGACGTTTGACCTTAGGGTTGCTAACCCTTATTGCCTCTGACTCTTGTGACCCTCAGAGTTTCTTACTCTTCTCACCTTTTTACTATCTGACCATTCTGACCCTTTTAGTGCCTGACCCTAATGAACCTAGCCAGTACTTATTTGTAGTTACCGTTGTGACGATTATGATCATTGAAAGGTCTGACTGTTATCATGTTTTGACTCCCACTTATTGCCCGACCTTGCCATATTACACTTGTTTAGAGTTCTATTTTGCAGGAGCTTGTGTGCTCTTCTGCTCTTATAGTGTAATGAAGAATTTATGGTAATATTGAAGAATTTTCATTTATGTAATGTAGTTTATGAAGATCGTCATGTAGTTAAAGGAGCATTCATATATTACGTCGCGTTTTCAAGGCATTATGGACTCCCTCTCCCCTCCGTCACAAGACGGTCATAAACTTGAAATCCCCCTGTATATTACGTCACAAAATCCACCACACCCCCTCCCCACATCATGTAGAGAATGATTTCGTTTTCATTTTTTTGCGTAGTCAAAGAACAAAAATAAAAAATACAAAGGATCACGTGAAGAGTCAATTTTTTATTTTATTTGATACTTTCTGAACATGTCGACTTATTATCGTTGCTATTTGAAAATTCCTTTTCGGGAATCGTTCGGATATTCAGGAGAGAAAAAAATCTCAAAATGATCATTCTCATGGGCAACTTGTTTTGCTTCCGAATGGAAGCATTGTAATTGTGCTGTTTTCACATTCTCTAATTTTGATTGGAAATGATGTAGAATGGTCTGAAACCTAAAAATACGAAGTTTGGCGACCATGTCTGTCGGTATCAATGTCCATCGCCACCTTTCCGGTGGTCAATTTTTGGAAAATTGAGTAACTAATTGGCTAAACTTATTCCAAAAAATTTGAAATGTTGTCAGATTATAGACCTTAACAAGGACTAACTCTGTGCAAAAGTTCAGCCCGATTAATCAAATAGTTTTTGAGGAAAAGCTATTCGTTTTTAAATCATTTTTGGTTCCGAATGTAAGCATTGTAATTGTGCTGTTTTCACATTCTCTAATTTTGATTGGAAATGATGTAGAATGGTCTGAAACCTAAAAATACGAAGTTTGGCGACCATGTCTGTCGGTATCAATGTCCATCGCCACCTTTCCGGTGGTCAATTTTTGGAAAATTGAGTAACTAATTGGCTAAACTTATTCCAAAAAATTTGAAATGTTGTCAGATTATAGACCTTAACAAGGACTAACTCTGTGCAAAAGTTCAGCCCGATTAATCAAATAGTTTTTGAGGAAAAGCTATTCGTTTTTAAATCATTTTTGGTTCCGAATGTAAGCATTGTAATTGTGCTGTTTTCACATTCTCTAATTTTGATTGGAAATGATGTAGAATGGTCTGAAACCTAAAAATACGAAGTTTGGCGACCATGTCTGTCGGTGTCAATGTCCATCGCCACCTTTCCGGTGGTCAATTTTTGGAAAATTGAGTAACTAATTGGCTAAACTTATTCCATAAAATTTGAAATGTTGTCAGATTATAGACCTTAACAAGGACTAACTCTGTGTAAAAGTTCAGCCCGATTAATCAAATAGTTTTTGAGCAAAAGCCATTCGTTTTTAAATCATTTTTCGCTAATATCTTCGAAGCTAGCCAACCGATTCCAAATTTTTTTTTCAAAATATTCGTTGCGATGCCTTCTATCCGAATCAATCAAAACATATATACCCGTTCATACAAAGTTTTCGAGATATTTCCGTTTGTCTGTTTTTTCTCTAGCTTGTACAAACATTGAGATATCAACTTGAAATTTGTACAGAATCTTTTTCTCATAATATTAGTAGTAGTTTCCGTAGTAGTTTCCAAGGTATTCGACTTTCTCTGAAAACCTTTTATGTGCAATAGCTTAAAAACTACGCAACCGATTTGAATTTTTTTTTTCAAAATATTTATTTCGATACCTTCTATCCGAATGCCTTCTATCCCATTTGGAAGCTTACTCCCAATGGAATTGGTAGAAATGAAAGAAAGAAAAAGAGTTATAACACATAAAATAACGGTCAGATGGCTTCGGCCAAAAAGGCTCGAACCCCTGCTTGTTTTCCCTTTCTGTCTTCCGGTTTCAGAGGCATTGGACGTTTTGTATAGTGGACAGAATGTATTTTGGACAAAGTGTTTTTTGGCCGAATAGTATCGTTGGACGAAGTCATTTTGAACGAAAAGTCATTGGAGGAAAAGTCATTGGACGAATGGTTTTTAGACCAACAGTACCCGACCCAAGGTTAAAAATGGAAACGATCTGCAATAACTTGATGAAAATTGAATCAAATGAGATTTATCAGACATCATTTTGAAGAATATAAAATGCCCTTAAAAATGATATAAAAATATTCCTATCTATTCCTAGTCTATTTTAAAGTATCGAAAAATCCAACCAAAATGAATTGTTCAAGTGAAACCGAAAAATTGAATTTTCTCCTAAAACTCTCATAAGTCAATGAAAAATGGTCAGAATTAGACAAATCAGGTGTCAATTTGAAGCTTATTTAATAAGCTTTCGAATCAGTGTACTAAATATATAGTTTATGGAGTCGGGAGATGGACTTGAGCAAAGAAACCAAGGAGAGAAGCCTGGTTACGCTCACGGATCTTTATCTTTTGGATAATTACAGGGACAAATGTAAACACATTAGTTAGAAGAAGTTATTCGTTCGCCGTATAATGGGTCACACCCAATTTCAGCAAAGTATGTAAGGGTCGAAATAGAAAAATCAAAATACAAAGGTTCAAAGACAAAGGTCATAATATAACGGTCAGAGCATAAGGGTCAAAATATAAGAGTCAATATGGAAAGCTCAAAATATCCGAATATACGCGTCAAAATATACGAATCAGAGTATAAGGGATATAAGGTTCTAAATAGTAGAGTCAAAAGTCAAGGGTCAGAATATAAAGACCAGAATATAAGGGACAAAATACAATGGTCAGAATATAAGGGATATACGATCGGGGTCAATATATAAGGGTCAAAATGTAAAAATCAAAATATGAGGATCAACCCATAAGGGTCAGAATATAAGGGTTAAAATATAAGGGTCCAAAAATGAGTGTCAGACATACTTCGGGATGAACTCTTCCCTTTCGTCGCCATCCTAACAATCGTTACGGTATAATTTAAAATAATAGCCATCTGTTCCATAAAAATTTGGACAATCGGGTCTTACAATTTGGACATGTCGATCTTCGAATAAGACCGGAGTTTTTGCAGTGATGTAAATGCACCGATCGTATAAAAAAAATCATATCTCATCATTATTCTCGGTAAAATTGTTGAATTTTCAAAGAAAGCTCATTTAAATATTTTGTTTTCACACATTTTCTGCGAATAAGTAACAAATCGCTGAGACGATCATCTCCATAAACTAATCATTTCTAAGTTGCATTAACACGCATCGATTGAAAACAAAAAAATTCAAATCGCATCATTACTTTGAAGGAAATAGTGGAATAATAGTGAAAAAAAAAATCATTTTTGACGTTTTTTCACGTTTTTTGTCAATTACTGAAGAACCGCTGAGACAATCTTTGAGAATCATTGAGGTTTAGAATTCTCTAGCGTTCAACATCACTCAGGATTCATGATACGAACGTAGTTAGTGTTAACCTATGAGTGCCTTTAATGGCAAAATCATTAAATTAACTTTCTGATATAAATATATTTTCAGGTACTTGCAAATCGCTTGCTGGATATACCAACTAATGAAACGGTAGGCTCGCATCATACAGGAATAGCTGTGCAACGATTGAAGAAAACCGTGCAGGACTATTTGATGTTATTCAAGTAAGAACAACTACATTTAGAATGATTTTAATTTGTTAAGTTTCATCTGTTTTTATTCATTATCAACGCATTAACCACATGGTTTTGAGTACTGCCATCAGATTCATTATTGTCGTGAGGAGCTCACAATTCTTCTCTCTGTAAACGTTATTTGCAATTGATGTAATCGAGACCACATTGAAGATGAAACGTCTCGATTGTGAAATTTGCGGTATTCATTTTTATCTTGACACGGTAAAGTTTCATGGTACTCACTCTTTGACTTACTTGAATAATCCAGAAATATTCGCCTTCCCCCCAAAATCATTCGGCCGTAGACCCAATGTCCTTATACAAATCAGGCCAAATACTTGACTCATCTAGAACAATTCTCAATCATTGTAACAATCTGTGCATATTGTAGATACGTCAACAAATTGGAAAAAATATATAATCCAATACTGTTTGGTACTGTATTGGTCAACGGTTTGAATCTTTGCACCTGTCTTTATAGCCTACAATACGTATGTTATTTTTCATGAAGTAATCATGAATACTGTGTACTTCAACTGTTTTTATTTGAGACGAATTATCCATTTCCATTTTAGAGGATGTCAAACAATGAATGGGGAATGGCCGGAAAAAATGCACTACTGACGACTGGTATAACAGCACAAACAATGATGTTTTGTATTTGCGCCCAACGTTTGAATGATGAGGTAATGAAAACTGTCAAGCTTTTTAATGTTAATGAGATTTATCTATTCAATTCGATTGAAACAGGTTGCTGGGGTTCGCCAGGCAGCCTACAATTGTTCGTGGACAGAATTTAATTCAACAATAAAAAATTTGATTCTATTGATAATGATCCAGACTGAACCAGATTACATATACACAGCGTATGGCTTTATTTATTTAAATATGCCTCAACTTACAGTGGTTCGTAGACATTTGAAGATTGCTCTCCAAATGGCCAGAAATACTGGGCATTACAAAATACGTGTTTGGTGAATATAACGATATCCGACATACAGAATCAATATAATATCACATAATATTATCTGTGACATGCAATGAGTTTTGAATGTTGAATATCTCAACCATTGCTGCCCAAATGGAAAAATCGCTCGCTCACTTGTTTTTTTACATACAATATGGCTATATTCATCACGTGTGAAAAGCTTATTGTATCCTTTGTGGTGTGTATCTCTTTCCACTGTATGCCGTGCGAGAGAGATGTGCCGTTGTTCATGACAGAACCGGTATTAGAAAGAGACACACAGCACTTGACCAATAATCCGGAATACATCCAAGTATTGAAATTTATCAAATTTAATCCTGAAATTCTTTCGATTTTCAAGATTTTCACGGCGGCTATGCGATTTTTCACACTTCTGAGGAACATGACTTGAAATATGGTGCAGAAATTCGAACACACCATTTTTGTATAATGATTCTGTGAATGAGCAAAAATGCCTGAATAAAAGTCATTCGATTGGTATCAATTCTGGAAATTGGATTGCTACCCAGATCTCCACAATTGACGTGTGATCATTGCCATCAGCTCAACTTCGTGTCCCATTATTAACTGGGTCAGTAGTGTACTGTGAACTTTTGTTACAGTCACATTTCCTCTCGTAACGATTTTTGTGGCTGGACTACTTTTCTCACTCAACTATCTCCGAGCCCCTGAAGTAAATAATCCGGTGTGACGTTATGAGTTTTATCCGGAGGTAAAACTCAGTGAATAGTTGTCCTTTTCCGTCCAGCTATTACTGTCAGTGAGTGGAATCTCCTTTTCACTACACCTTTACACGTATTCCTGCACTGTAATCCTGCACTGTAATCCTTAATTACAGCTAACTTTGGCGGTGAGCTCACGGGGGATTCGCTCACTCGTAGTGATGTTAGGAAAAGTATGAAGGGAAAGTACTTGGTGATATTCTAAATAAACACTCGCGTATTTAGTCGGTAAAAGTATGGTATATTAATCGTTGGTTTAAATTACACGACTGTTTTACTAATGGGTTGGTATACGCGTGATTAAGGGACTAGGGACTTCGACTCGATTTTGGCTGAAGGCCTGAGCTAGAGGTCCGCTCGACTCTGCTCCTAATCGTACTCTGGTGCTTCCAGAGTCATCAAAACTTGGCAAAGCCCCAGTTTGCTGAGCTAAGCAGTCTCACGGTTTTCTTCACTAACACTGTCTCGCGTCATCACTGACAGAGACTCAAACAGTCAAACAGTTCATCATTCTGAACTGGACTCCTGAAAAACCGAGGGACTGCTTACCACGGTGTCCAAATGACACCGTCGGATTGCTGAGCAGTGTCTGGATGACAGGAAAGAGAAATCATATTTCTCGTTCCCATCATCCAGCATTATAATATTATATTATACTAGAGGGCTACGCCCCCTGCTCGCTCCGCTTGCCAACCTCAGGGGGGCTTCGCCCCACCCCGCTCGCTTCGCTCGATCCTCCCTCCTCGTGTGACCGAGTGGGTGTGACCGGGAGGGTTTTTCCGATAGCTCTATACATAATTTACCATAAGAGGCCACATACGTATAATTCCCCCCCATATGGGGGCACCCCCCATAAATGGGTACTCCCATATATAGGCACCCCCCATAAATGGGCACCCCCATATATAGGTAGCCCCCCATATATGGGCACCCCCCATAAATGGGCACCCCATATATAGGCACCCCCCGTATATTAGCACCCGAATTTAAAAAAAAATTCTAAGAGAATTAGAATTTAGAGAGAAAAAATTTCCGCTTCACCCAGCCGGGAATCGAACCCGGGTCTTCCAGATACGCGCCGGGCACTCTTACCGACTAAGCTACCCCCTNGCTCACTCGTAGTGATGTTAGGAAAAGTATGAAGGGAAAGTACTTGGTGATATTCTAAATAAACACTCGCGTATTTAGTCGGTAAAAGTATGGTATATTAATCGTTGGTTTAAATTACACGACTGTTTTACTAATGGGTTGGTATACGCGTGATTAAGGGACTAGGGACTTCGACTCGATTTTGGCTGAAGGCCTGAGCTAGAGGTCCGCTCGACTCTGCTCCTAATCGTACTCTGGTGCTTCCAGAGTCATCAAAACTTGGCAAAGCCCCAGTTTGCTGAGCTAAGCAGTCTCACGGTTTTCTTCACTAACACTGTCTCGCGTCATCACTGACAGAGACTCAAACAGTCAAACAGTTCATCATTCTGAACTGGACTCCTGAAAAACCGAGGGACTGCTTACCACGGTGTCCAAATGACACCGTCGGATTGCTGAGCAGTGTCTGGATGACAGGAAAGAGAAATCATATTTCTCGTTCCCATCATCCAGCATTATAATATTATATTATACTAGAGGGCTACGCCCCCTGCTCGCTCCGCTTGCCAACCTCAGGGGGGCTTCGCCCCACCCCGCTCGCTTCGCTCGATCCTCCCTCCTCGTGTGACCGAGTGGGTGTGACCGGGAGGGTTTTTCCGATAGCTCTATACATAATTTACCATAAGAGGCCACATACGTATAATTCCCCCCCATATGGGGGCACCCCCCATAAATGGGTACTCCCATATATAGGCACCCCCCATAAATGGGCACCCCCATATATAGGTAGCCCCCCATATATGGGCACCCCCCATAAATGGGCACCCCATATATAGGCACCCCCCGTATATTAGCACCCGAATTTAAAAAAAAATTCTAAGAGAATTAGAATTTAGAGAGAAAAAATTTCCGCTTCACCCAGCCGGGAATCGAACCCGGGTCTTCCAGATACGCGCCGGGCACTCTTACCGACTAAGCTACCCCCTATATATATAGGTACCCCCCCATATATGGGCACCCCCCCATATATTAGCACCCCCCCATATATGGGCACCCCACATATATATGGCACCCCTTTATATATGGGCATCCACCCATATATGGGCAGATATATGGCCCATGACCCATATGACCCTTACCACCCCTATGACCCTCGTGACCCTTAGCACTCCTATGACCCTCGTGACCCTCAGCGCTCCTAAGACCCTCGTCACCCTTAGCCCTCCTATGACCCTCGGGATCCTTAGTACCTCTATGACATTTAGAGCCCCTGTGACCCTCGTGACCTTTGAGACCCTCGTGACCCTTATGACCGTTAGCCCTTCTATAACCCTTATGACACTTAACATCCCTATGAGTTGTGGCCCTCATAACTCTTAGCCCCTGTATGAACCTTATGACCCTTAGCACCCTCGTGACCCTCAGCGCTCCTAAGACCCTCGTCACCCTTAGCCCTCCTATGACCCTCGGGATCCTTAGTACCTCTATGACATTTAGAGCCCCTGTGACCCTCGTGACCTTTGAGACCCTCGTGACCCTTATGACCGTTAGCCCTTCTATAACCCTTATGACACTTAACATCCCTATGAGTTGTGGCCCTCATAACTCTTAGCCCCTGTATGAACCTTATGACCCTTAGCACCCTCGTGACCCTCAGCGCTCCTAAGACCCTCGTCACCCTTAGCCCTCCTATGACCCTCGGGATCCTTAGTACCTCTATGACATTTAGAGCCCCTGTGACCCTCGTGACCTTTGAGACCCTCGTGACCCTTATGACCGTTAGCCCTTCTATAACCCTTATGACACTTAACATCCCTATGACCTTTAGCACTTCTCTGACCCTCGTGATCCTTATGTCCCTTAGCACCTCTATGACCCTCGTGACCCTTATGACTCTTAGCTCCTTTATGACCCTTAACACCCCTATGACCCTTAGTACCTCTATGCCCTTCGTGACCCTTAATACCCTTAGTACATCTGTGACCCTCGTGGCCCTCATAACTCTTAGCCCCTGTATGAACCTTATGACCCTTAGCATCCCTACGACCCTTAGGGCCCCTATGACCCTCGAGACCCTTGAGACTCTCGTGACGCTTATGACCCTTAGCTTCTCTATAACCTTTATGACCCTTGGCACCTCTATGACCCTCGTGACCATTATGTCCCTTAGCACCTCTATGACCCTCGTGACCCTTATGACGCTTAGCCCCTCTATGATGCCCCTTATAACTCCTAACACCCCTTTGAGCCTTAGCACCTCTATGACCCTCCTGACCATCATGACTCTTATGACCCTTATGACCCGCAATTATCACCATTTCATGTCTTAACAGAAGTCGATTTGGAATTTTATAATATAGAGAGATTATATTGTATTATATAATTACTAACTAAATCGACGTATTAATCGATCTCAATACGTCACACCGGCATTATCGTTCAGATTAATTGTTTCTTCAGATATTTCCTCAGTCACTGATGGATTGTGAAAATTTTTCCATCTACCAAGGATACAAAATTTGGATCATATATTAGTGAGCACATTCAAAAACGATTCCCAAAATTTCACGTAATCGTTCTACGTCAATTTTTGACATACACATCGTCGAAAATTGGGAAATTCAAAAATTGAATGTATGACGTTATATATCTCGACAATTGGCGTGGAAAAAACACTTGAAGATTTAGGAATCGTTTTCGAATGTGCCCAGTAATATATGCCCCAAATTTTGCATTTTCAGTACATTGCAAAATTTCACCATCTTTAAATGACTGAAGAAGTAGCTGAATTTTTGGAAAACTGAAAAATACAATACTCTAAATATGAATTGGCGATCACGAAGTTTAGTTCAGCCCTGACTGTTGACGTGAGCGGTTCAATTTTTATTTGAAATACAGTTGATTAGATAATAACTCGAAATGAAGAAAATGACAGGAACATTGCCGATAAAAATTCTAAAAGAGTTGACATTATTGGCTTCCGGATGGATGCCGTGTTTGGTTTCAGCATTGCGCCGACGATTCGCAAACATTGCAGTCTGCATCTTCGTCGCAGTTTTTATTTTTTGATTACAGAGATTAAGGGATCAAAGGGGGGTTGATGGATGGGGAATTTAATTCTCCATCGAACAGCGTTGGTTTCATTGCTTAATATTAATTAGGAGCGGAGAAACGATTTATTAATTAGCGGGCGAATTATTGGGGTGGCACTCTGCGCCGAGAAACCATTGGGTTTCTCATAGCGCCGTGACTTTCATCGCAGTTTTAATTTTTTTATTACAAAGATTAAGGGATGAAACGGGGGTTGATAGATGGGGAATCTGATTCTCCATCGAACAGTCCTTGTCTCATCCCTTAATATTAATTAGCGGGCGAATGAATCAACTAAAAAACATAAAGCAAACATTGAGGACAAGGAGGACATAAACCCCCCTTCGAACCTACCCGCGTGACAGCGGGGCTGCTATAGGGCTTCTAGCAGAAGTTTTCCCTGCCCGATACTCCCACTCTACGTAATTCCCACTCATATGCTTGTCCCCCACTCCGAAAATCCATGGATATTCTTCTTCTGATCACAGAGAGCCTTACGACGATCGAACTTTGACCCCGCTTCAGTAGCACTATTCCACCAAGATGTCAGGGACTTCAGAATGTGTCGTAAGGGGAAAATTAAAGAGCATTTCAGACGCCTCAAGACCCGCATGGCTAACGTGAAGAACTCGAGTAAATTCTGGAGTACAGTTAAAGCTGCCCGCCCCTCCTCGTTCGTACCAAATGGCGTCTCCAAGTCCAGCTGAGAACACTTTTACAGACGCGTTTACCCACCAAGAGCCTCAACTAACTTCATAATACCGGACAACACGGATCCATTTATGGATAGGGATATCAGCGCTGAGGAGGTACGTCGCATTCTAAATCACTGCAAGAGTTGCGAAGCTCCTGGTCCTGACGGTATCGCAAAGGAGTTCCTCAAATCCCTCCCACCGGAGTGGACCACAATCATCACCAAGATGCTGAATCTTGCCTGGAGGAAAGAAAGGGTCCCAGCCTTGTGGCCCATGGCAACCTTATCCATGCTCTTCAAGAAGGGTGACCCAGGCGATCCGCTGTGCTACCGTGGTATTGCCCTCATGAATAACATCCTCAAGCTGTACACTGGTATCCTACACGGTCGCCTGGTTAACCTCGTATGATCTTCTTCCTGGGGAACAAGCGGGCTTCCGCCGCGGGAGGAGTTGCCTTGACCATTCTCTCTTTTTACTGCCGTTCAGTCCAAGCTAAGACTACCGGGTAACGCAATCTACTGTATTTTTTATTGATTTCAGGTGAGTCTTCGATTGCATCCCTCACCACCTACTCTGGAAAAAGCTCGGCAGCATGGGAGTCAGCGGCAAGCTGCTCAGAGTACTCCGCAACATATACTCCAATGCCAAAGGTCGAGTTCGCCTGGGCTCAGAGTACACGGAGGAATTCGAAATTACTGAAGGGGTCCTGCAAGGGGACAAATTGAGTCCACTGTTGTTCATCGCCTACATCGCAGATTTAACACAATTCCTTGAGAGGAAGAACATCCAAGGACTGGGCATAGGCGAGAAGAGCCTCAGGGCTCTTCTCTACGCGGATGACACCGTCATCCTTGGCAGGTCACTAGCTGACGTCCGATATATCTTAAAATGCCTCCCGGAGTATTTCGAAGCGAATGGACTGATAGTTCACACCGACAAAACCGAATTAATGGTCTGCTGCCCCTCTGGGAGAGTGAGAGGTCCTGAAAAAGACGCTTTCTTCTACAAAGGACACCCCATCAGGTCAGTCAAGCAATACACTTACCTACACTGCAAAAAGTCCGGTCTTACGGCCGGTCTGAAACTAAGATCTCAGATCGTAAGACCGATAAATAGTCTTAAAATAAGATCGATTTGCGATCTTAACGTGAGATCTTACGCAATTTAAGATCGTTCATCGGTCTGACAAGGGGGTTAAGACCGCTTTCGGATCTTAAATTTTAAGATCTCAAATATAAGATCGGAATCCGATCTGATTCTAAGATCACTGGGTAAGTTTAAGTTCCGCGAGGTGTAAGATCGACTGCCAATGTAAGATCAATGCGCCGATTAAGATCGCTGATGTAAGACCATTTCAGAGTCTTATCAGAAATTGTACTAATTAGTTGATAAGTTGATTCATTTGTTAATTTATATCGACATATAAATTTATACAATCATTAAATTAACGGTTTATTAATTCTTTATAGTCATTAACCCAATAAACCATTAGAGATTAGAGGCAAATAATAATAGTAATTGTTGTTGATATTTTTTTTCAAATTTTTGGAACTGCGCGTCGGAGGGGGAGGGGGCGAAGGGGTTGTAGAGCAAAATAATAATGATAATTATTATTGATATTTTTCTTCTTTCTTGGAGCAGACGGATAGAGGGGGAGGGCGCGAAGGGGTTGTAGAGAAAAATAATAATTATAATAATTATTGATTCTTTTTTCCTTTTTGGTGCGCAGGGGCGGAAGGGGAGGGGGCGAAAGGGTTATAGAGCCAGATAATGATATCAATTATTGTTTTCTAATTTTAGGGGTAGTGGGTTGTGGGGCAAGGGACGAAAGGGGTTAGAGCCAAATAATAATGATGATTATTATTGATATTTTTTTTCTTTTTTGGAGCGGAGGGGCAGAGAGGGATGGGACGAGGGGGTTATAGAGCCAAATAATAATGATAATTATCACTGATATTTTTTTTCATTTTTGGAGCGGAGGGGCGGAGAGGGAGCGGGCGAAGGGATTATAGATTCAAATAATAATGATAATTATTATTGATATTTTTTGTCCTTTTTGAAGCGATGGGGTGGAGGGGGACTATGATCCTCAGATTTCGACTATTGTGACCCATAAATTCCGAACCTTAGATTTTGACCCTTATATTCAGACACATGCGTTTGGACCGTTATGAGCCGTAGATTTGGACCCTTATATTCAGATACATGCGTTTGGACCCTTATGAGCTTTAGATTTTGACCCTTCTGACCCTTAAATTTGAAACCTTAGAATTTTACCCTTATATTGAGAAAATTATTGTTTGACACTTATGACCCTTAAATTTTAACCCTTGCGACCCTAAAATTTTTAACTTTCGATTTTGACTTTGATATTCAGACCCTTGTATTTTGACGCTTATGACTCAGATTTTGCCCCTTGTGAACCTCAAATTCGAAGCCTTAGATTTTGACCCTCATGTTCAGATCGTTGTATTTTGACCTTATGATCCTTGGATTTTGATCCTAGTGACCCTTAAATTTTGAACCATAGATTTTGACCCTTCTGACCCTTAAATTTGAAACCTTAGAATTTTACCCTTATATTGAAAAAATTATTGTTTGACACTTATGACGCTTAAATTTTAACCCTTGCGACCCTAAATTTTTTAACTTTCGATTATGACTTTGATATTCAGACCCTTGTATTTTGACCCTTATGACTCAGGTTTTGCCCCTTGTGAACCTCAAATTCGAAGCCTTAGATTTTGACCCTCATGTTCAGATCGTTGTATTTTGACCTTATGATCCTTGGATTTTGATCCTAGTGACCCTTAAATTTTGAACCATAGATTTTGACCCTTCTGACCCTTAAATTTGAAACCT
>NW_021680930.1:92603-99932 GCF_001412515.2 Diachasma alloeum
GGCCGAGGCCATGGCTTACGCCGCTCACACACATGGATTGGGTGGACTCCTCTTAGCGACCGCGGGCAGCGGTAGTCCTTAAGACCTCCACCGCCCGCGACCGAGCCCCCTCACTACGACAAAGTGGGAACCCAGTAGAGGGGGTAGTGACCCCTAAATTTTGAACCATAGATTTTGACCCTAGTGTGCAAACGCTTGTGTGTTAACCCTTATGACCCTTAGATTTTTACCTTTGTGACCCTTACAATCGGAACCTTGGATTTTGATCCTTATATTCAGGCCCTTGTACTGTCACCCTCATGACCTTTAGAATTTGACCATTGTGACCCTTCAATTTGAAACCTTACAATTTGACCCTTATATTCAGACAATTGTCGCTTGACTCTTATGACCATTGAATTTTGACCTTTGCGACCCTAAAATTTTGAACTTTCGATTTTGACTTTGATATTCAGACCCTTGTATTTTGAGACTTATGGTCCTTAGATTTAGACCCTTGCCACTCTTAAATTTTGAACTTTCGATTTTGACTTCGATATTCAGACCACTGTATTTTGATCCTTATTACCCTTAGAATTTGAACCGTGTGACCCTTCCATTTGAAACTTTAAAATTTGATCCTCTTATTCAGACAATTGTCATTTGAATCTTATGACATTTAAATTTTGACCCTTGTGATCCTTAAAATCGAAACTTTGGATTTTGACCCTTATATTCAAGCCCTTGTACTTTGATCCTCATGACCCTCAGAATTTGACACTTGTGAGCTTCAAATTTGGAGCCTTAAAATTTGACCCTTTCATTCCTATAATCGTCGTTTGACTCTTATGACCCTTAAACTTTGACCCTTGCGACCCTTATATTTTGAACATTCGATTTTGTCTTTGCTATTCAGACTCTTGTATTGTGACCTTATGACTCTTAGATTTTTAAATTCTGAAACTTGGATTTTAACTCTTATATCGCGTGAGTTGTACCAAAAGGTCGTATAAAAATTTATTTTGATTTTCCCGAAAATTTGAATTTAAAATTTTTTGAAAATCCGGGCCAAAAGATCGTATAAACACTTTCCCAGGGAATTTGAAATCTCCATGTTTCAGGTGATTCTGGGTCATTTGAGCTCATCTTTTTGAAACAAAATTTTTGATTTTTTATACAAGGAATTCAAAAATTTTTGAATTCCGGCCAAAAGGTCGTATAAACACTTTTCCAAGGAATATGAAATCTCCACGTTTTGGATGATTCTGAGTCATCTGAGCCCAATTTTACAAGACAATTTTTTAAATTTTTTTATCCGCCATTCATCTATTTTTCGAAAATTTGAGGCAAAAGGTCGTATAAATATCCCCTCGGAGAAGAGTAAATCTTCACGTTACTGATGGTTCTGAGTCATCTGAGCGTAACTTTTCAAGACAAATTTTTCGCTGTCAAATCTCAAAACTGACAGTCAATTCGGGGATTTGTCCAAATTGAGCCAAAAGATTGTATAAACTATTCCTGTGGGAGTAGAAAATCTCCAAGTTTCAGATGAGTGACTCATTTCGATGTAGCTTTTTCAGACATATTTTTTGTTTTACAGAGAGGGAATTGAGATTTTTTTACGAAAACAGCGTATTCCCGTTTTTTGAGGGATTAATAAATATTCATGCTCAGATACGATCACTCGACTAAAATTTTTAAAAAATCTCCTAATTCTTTTCAAGCAGACCAAAACGATGTTCCGAAAAATTAGGTTCAAATGACCGAGAAATATCTGAAACATGGAAATTTATTATTCCTTACGAAAGTATTTATTATTTATTATTCCCTATACGCCCGGTTTATCTGAATTTTCAAAAAATTAAAAAATTCCCTGTAAAAAAATTAAATAATCTGTTTCGTAAAATTGGGCTCAGATGACTCAGAATCATTCAACACGTGGAGATTTCGTATTCCCTGGAAAACTGTTCATTCGACCTTTCGGCTCAAATTTCAAAAAAATTGAAAAAATCGCGCGTACGAAAATGAAAAAATTGGTCTTGTAAAATTGTACTGAGATGGTTCAGAATCATCCAAAACTTGGAGATTTAAAATCCCCTGAGAAATTGTTTATACGACCTTTTGGTCCACATTTTCAAAAAATAAAACAAAATTCCCTGTAAAAAAATGAAAAAATTCAACACATGGCTCAGAATGACTCAGATGACTCAGAATAATCCAAAACGTGGAGATTTCATATTTCCTGGGAAAGTGTTTATATGACCATTTGGCCCGGATTTTCAATAATTTTTGTCCTTGTAAAAATTGAAAATTTGGTTTCGAAAAGATAGGCTCAGATGACTCAGAATCATCTGAAAGGTGGAGATTTCATATCTCCTGGGAAAGTGTTTATACGACCTTTTGANGAGATTTAAAATCCCCTGAGAAATTGTTTATACGACCTTTTGGTCCACATTTTCAAAAAATAAAACAAAATTCCCTGTAAAAAAATGAAAAAATTCAACACATGGCTCAGAATGACTCAGATGACTCAGAATAATCCAAAACGTGGAGATTTCATATTTCCTGGGAAAGTGTTTATACGACCTTTCGGCACAAATTTCCGAGAAAATGAAAAAGAAATGTTTATACGACCTTTTAGCACAACTCACCCGATATAAGAGTTAATATCCAAGCTTCAGAATTTAAAGGTCACAAATGTCGAATTCTAAGGGTCATAGGGGTCAAAATCTAAGAATCGTAAGGGTCAAAATACAAGGGTCTGAATACCGAAGTCAAAATCCAAAGTTAAGAATTTAAGGGTCACAAGAGTAAAAATCTAAGGATCATAAATGTCAAAATACAAGGATCTGAATATAAGGGTCGAATTTTAAGGCTTCCAATTTAAGGGTCACAAGAGTAAAAATCTAAGGATCATAAATGTCAAAATACAAGGATCTGAATATAAGGGTCGAATTTTAAGGCTTCCAATTTAAGGGTCACAAGAGTAAAAATCTAAGGATCATAAATGTCAAAATACAAGGATCTGAATATAAGGGTCGAA
Source organism: Diachasma alloeum (assembly GCF_001412515.2). Lineage (NCBI taxonomy): Eukaryota > Metazoa > Arthropoda > Insecta > Hymenoptera > Braconidae > Diachasma > Diachasma alloeum. Next base: position 95,626 of record NW_021680930.1, read on the forward strand.
TTTTAAGGCTTCCAATTTAAGGGTCACAAGAGTAAAAATCTAAGGATCATAAATGTCAAAATACAAGGATCTGAATATAAGGGTCGAATTTTAAGGCTTCCAATTTAAGGGTCACAAGGGTCAAATGGACGGGTCAAAATTAATGGTTTATCTTGAAGTAATTAGTATTAATTCAGGAAAGGTAAACGAAGATCCAAATAACAAATGTATTTTAATCAGTGTACATGTCAGTACTTCAACGTCCGATGAACGAATATCAATCAATAAGCCCAATCAACAACCCCTTGACAACCAAACATCCACCTATCCCTCAATTCGCTCTCTTCAACACTTCCCCTCGATATGTGGATTATTTCAATTTTTAATTTAATGAAATTCCCAGAATCTCGAAACATTGCTGATGCTTAGGTCTCGCCAGTACCTTGGTCAGAATATCAGCCCCCATCTCGTTCGTAGATACATATTCCAACTTTGGACCAGTGCTGCTGACGATGTCCCTCACAGCATGATGTTTCACGTCGATGTGTTTTGTTCGATTGTGAAAAACAGGGTTCTTAGCCAATTTCAGAGCCCCATTGTTGTCACACATCAATTTTCCTTTGGCAAGATTCTCAAAACCCAACTCGACGAGAAAGCAGGAATTGTATTGACTGATATAACTCACAGCGTGACTGATATCTGGCCTTGTGCATACAGAGAGACATATTAATGATCCCACACGTTCTCTGTACTGTAGATCCTTCCATTTTTCGAGCTCTGAACTGTCTTCACATTTCGTTGGTCTCGTTCCCAGTTCAATTGGAGTAGTTACGGATTTGGAGTCCTTCATTCCGAATTTCTCAAGAATGTCATTCAAGTAGCCCCTCTGAGTCATGGTTATTTCTCCTTGGTTTCTTGAAAATTCGATCCCCAAGCAATATTTCACGTTTCCGAGATTCTTGAATTCGAAAACTCCAGATAACTGTCTCTCAAAATTTTTGATCATTTTCTCATGTTTCGATACGACCAGAATGTTGTCTACATAAATGGCAACAATGAATATTTCTTCCCCTCGTCCCAAATAGAATACACAAGGGTCATTTTTCGATTGAGTTAGTCCAAAACGATTCAATTCTTGACATAATGTCTCGTACCAACTCCTCCCAGCCTGACGTAATCCGTACAGGGCCTTCTTTATCTCACAAACTTGATCCTCTTTTTGGAATTTCTGAAGCATAATTCTCGTTTTTCTATGTATTTCACTCCCTTCAGGTTCTGTTCAGAGAATTTTCTTCATGATTTTTTCTGAGCACTCTGGTACTTCCATGTAAATCTGCTCATGTAAAATCCCATTCAAATATGCAGTAGTCACGTCGAATTTTTTTATTTCCAGTTCATATTGTGCTGCAAGTGACGTGATCATTCCAATGGAATTTTGTCGTGCCACTGAAGCGAAGATCTCGTTGTAGTCTATGCCGGGACGTTGAGTGAAACCCCTTGCTACAATTCTCGCCTTCCTTTTCTCCAAAGTTCCATCAACATTGTATTTGTTTCTCAGGACAATACGACTTCCTACAATTTTTGCTTTTGCTGGCCGATAGACTAAGTTCCAAGTATCATTCCTGATGATGGATTTCATTTCTGATGCCATTGCCTCCAGCCATTCCTCTGAGTCTTGTCCCTCCAATGCCTCTTTCAGTGGGATTTCTGCGAGTCCTACAATCTCATCTGCTTCCCCACCAACTTCTTCAGCAGCCTCCACGAGATGATAATTCAGCCTCGGTCTTCCCCTGAGTCCAGTGAGTATTTTACCAGGTCTTCCCCTTCCTCTCTTCATTTGTGGAACTGGCTCTAGAACTGGCTCATGATTTTATTGAACGTCAACGCCGGGTCCAGTNCCAAATTCACGGAAGTAGGACACGTTTGGTATTTTTCCAGTCCACAGTTCATGTGCAGTTCTCCCATCCAATGCTCTCGAAGGACATCGATTTCGTGTGCAGTTGGCAGTATTGATGGCTTCACCCCAGAATGATAATGATAAACCCGACTGGATCAGCATACACCTGGCCATTTCAATTAAAGTACGATTTCTTCTCTCAGCCAGCCCATTCTGCTCTGGTGTATGCGTCACAGTCAGTCTTCCTCCAATCCCATTCTCCTTCAGGAAGTCATCAAAAGCATAATTGACATACTCCTTGCCATTATCAGATTGTAGATATTTTATTCTCTTTCCAGTCTGATTCTCAGCGAGAGTTTTGTATTCTCTGAAAGCGGTAAAAAGTTCACTCATCGATTTTATCAGACGTACCTCACACCATCCAGAGTACTCATCGATAAAAGTTACGAAGTATTTAGCCTTCCCATTTGATTCAATTCTCGCAGGTCCCCAGACGTCTGTATGAATAATCTCAAATAATTTAGATGATTTTCCTCCTCTCGTTGGAAATGGAGATTTTGTCATCTTCCCCTGAATGCAAACTTCACAGTCCAGAACTTCTTTTGATCCTCCAAGTTCAAGTCCCTTTATTTTTCCTTTCCTGTGACCCTCTTGAGATCCCTGTACTTCAGGTGGCCCATTCTCCTGTGCCATATCNTTTAAATCCCTGATCTGTGATTTTCCCAACTGATAATAAGTTCATTCTCAAAGCAGGAACATATCCCACGTTTCTCAGATTCACATTTTTGATATTCCCATCCAACTCAGATGTCAGCCTTACAGTGCCCTTTCCAACAATTTCCGTCGACACATCGCTGGCTAGATTCAATTTTCCACAATTCTTCTTATTTAATTCAATGAAATTCTCTTCATTCTTGCATAAGTGTGAGGTGCAGCCACTGTCAAAGCGCCACTCACTCCTGTTATCCAACGAGACTCCTCCCCACGCTGTTTCCTCCACCGATTCTTCACTCCTGGCATAAAAACTCTGTTTCTGCATTATTGACTTTATCTGAGTCTTTCTCCTTTTCGGGACAATTGACAGCCATGTGTCCCTTCTTGTGAAAACGGTGATATCGATATGGAAACGTCTTCTTTTGTGCTGAATTTTTATTCTTCTCGTTGGATTTCTTCTTAGCTAACATAGCATCCTGAGTTGCACTCTGTGACTCACATTTCTTCCCATCATTGATTGCCATGATCTTCACACGTAAATCCTCTGGTTCAGGTAGTGTATCTCGAGATTCCATTGTACAACGAAAGACTTCATAACTCTGTGGAAGACTTTGTAATAACATTATCACCAATAATTCTTTATTCACCTCGATTTCCATCTCTTGTAATTTATCGGTGACATCAAAGAAATTAGTCAGGTGATCTCGGACATCTCCCCCTTCTTCCAGTTTCATAACTGCGAGCTTTTTCAATAATTTTGACTTCCTCTGTGGTCCCTTCGACTGGTAGATTGAATTCAGCTTGTCCCACATCATTCTCGATGTTGCACAGCCCTTAACTAATTTCACTTCAGACGGGCTGATATTCAGAATGATGTCGAATCTGGCTTTTCTATCATTTCTCTCCCATTCTGTTGCCCTTTGCTGTGATGCCGCATCGTCAGCTCTCACTTCAGGCTTCACAATTTCTCCAGACACATACCCCCATTCATCATATTTTACGAGTAATGCTTCTACCTGGATTTTCCATGTGTCATAATTCTCACACCCCGCCGCCCCGAAAGTGAGAAAACAATAATTATCATTATTATTTGGCTGTATAATCCCTTCCGCCCTCTCCCCCTCCGCCCTCCTTGCTCCAAAGAGCAGAAAAAAAATTATCAATAATTATTATCATTATTTTTTGCCTCTAACCCCTTCCACCTCCCTCCCCCACACCCCGCCGCCCCGAAAAAGAAAAAACAATTATTATCATTATTTTGTGGCTCTATAACCCCTTCGTCCCCTCCCCCTCCGCCACTGTGCTCCAAAAAGGTGAAAAAAATTATCAACAATTTTTATGATTATTATTTGACTCTAACCCCTTTCACCCCCTCCCCCACACCCCGCCGCCCTGAAAATGAGAAAACAATTATTATCATCATTTTTTGGCTCCATAACCACTTCATCCCCTCCCCCTCCACCTCTCTGCTCCACAAAAGGGAAAAAAAATTATTAACAATTTTTATGATTATTATTTGACTCTAACCCCTTCCACCCCCTCCCCCACACCCCGCCGCCCCAAAAGTGAGAAAACAATAATTATCATTATTATTTGGCTCTATAATCCCTTCCGACCTCTCCCCCTCCGCCCCCCTGCTCCAAAGAGCAGAAAAAAAATTATCAATAATTATTATCATTATGTTTTGCCTCTAACCCCTTCCACCTCCCTCCCCCAC
>NW_021680930.1:100190-130480 GCF_001412515.2 Diachasma alloeum
CCCTGCTCCAAAGAGCAGAAAAAAAATTATCAATAATTATTATCATTATTTTTTGCCTCTAACCCCTTCCACCTCCCTCCCCCACACTCCGCCGCCCCGAAACAGAAAAAACAATTATTATCATTATTTTGTGGCTCTAAAACCTCTTCGTCCTCTCCCCCTCCGCCACTGTGCTCCGAAAAGGTGAAAAAAATTATCAACAATTTTTATGATTATTATTTGACTCTAACCCCTTTCACCCACTCCCTCACACCCCGCCGCCCTGAAAATGAGAAAACAATTATTATCATTATTTTTTGGCTCCATAACCACTTCATCCCCTCCCCCTCCACCTCTCTGCTCCACAAAAGGGAAAAAAAATTATTAACAATTTTTATGATTATTATTTGACTCTAACCCCTTCCACCCCCTCCCCCTCACCACGCCACCCCGAAAAAGAAAAAACGATTATTACCATTATTTTGTGGCTCTATATCCCCTTCGTCCCCTCCCCCTCCACCACTGTGCTCCAAAAAGGTGAAAAAAATTATCAACAATTTTTATGATTATTATTTGACTCTAACCCCTTTCACCCCCTCCCCCACACCCCGCCGCCCTGAAAATGAGAAAACAATTATTATCATTATTTTTTTGCTCCATAACCACTTCATCCCCTCCCCCTCCACCTCTCTGCTCCACAAAGGGGAAAAAAATTATTAACAATTTTTATGATTATTATTTGACTCTAACCCCTTCCACCCCCTCCCCCTCACCACGCCACCCCGAAAAAGAAAAAACGATTATTACCATTATTTTGTGGCTCTATATCCCCTTCGTCCCCTCCCCCTCCACCACTGTGCTCCAAAAAGGTGAAAAAAATTATCAACAATTTTTATGATTATTATTTGACTCTAACCCCTTTCACCCCCTCCCCCACACCCCGCCGCCCTGAAAATGAGAAAACAATTATTATCATTATTTTTTTGCTCCATAACCACTTCATCCCCTCCCCCTCCACCTCTCTGCTCCACAAAAGGGAAAAAAATTATTAACAATTTTTATGATTATTATTTGACTCTAACCCCTTCCACCCCCTCCCCCACACCCCGCCGCCCCAAAAGTGAGAAAACAATAATTATCATCATTATTTGGCTCTATAATCCCTTCCGCCCTCTCCCCCTCCGCCACTCTGTTCCAAAAAGGGGAAAAAAATCAATAATAATAATCATTATTATTTGGCTCTAACTCCTTTCGCTCCACTCCCCCACACTTCGCCGCGCCAAAAATAAAAAAACAATCATTAATGTAATTATTTAGTTCTGTAACACCTTCACACCCTCTCCCCCTCGCCACTGCTCTAAAAAGGAAAAAAATCTATCAACAATAATTTTCATTATTATTTGGTTCTAACCCCTTCTGCCCCCCTTCCCTTACACCGCGCCGCGCCGAAAATGAAAAAACAAAAATTAACAATAATGAGTATTAAGATTTGGTTCTAACCCCTTCGCCCCCTCCCCTTCTCCCGCAGCATTTAAAAAATGGAAGAACAAAAATCAACAATGATTTTAACCATTATTTTTGAACCTCATCTCTGACTATCATTTCTAACCCTCATTGCACCCTTATTCCTGACCCTTATTTTTGACCCTCAGACTGATCCTTATATCTGACTTTTATTTTGACCCTTATTTGTGACTTTCAATGGGAAGTCAAAATATTCCGGTCAAAATATGAGGGTCAAACTATAAGGGTCAGAATATAAAATTTGACTATAATGGCCTGGATTGAAGGGTCAGAATGTAAGGGTCGAAAAATGAGGGTTAGAAAGACTTGGGGATGAACCCTCCCCTTCCCTGGGCAATCTGACAATCAGCACTGCATAATTTAAAATAAAATAGCAATGAGATCGGTGATCGATCTTACATTTTAAGATCAATTTGAGTACTTAAAAATTCGGACAATCCGGTCTTACGATTCGGACATTTCGGTCTTAGAATAAGACCGGAGTTTTTGCAGTGTCGGCACGGTCCTGGACAGCACCATGTCAGGCAAAAAAGCAGTCACTGCCGCCCTGCAGAAAGCGAAGTCCGCAGTAGGCACAGCAAATTCAATCCTCCATCGTACGAAAGCTGAAGATTGATACTCCAGAATTAAGCTGTTCGACAGTCTAGTTTCATCTACGCTGTTGTATGGCATTCAAACCTGGGGCCCTGCTCATCTCGACGAGATTGAAAAAATCCAAACGAACTACTTCAAGCGTATCTTTCTCCTCCCCAGGAATACACCCGGCTACCAGATAAGACTTGAGTTGGGGGTCCAACCTCTCGCACTTCGAGCTCTGACCCAGATCTGGGACTGGATTCATCGCATTCTGAAGATGAAGCATGATAGGTGGCCTTATATATGCTTGTTGGAGATGATACGCCTCTCACGTACCCCAATCTGCAAACCCGAATTCAACTGGGTCTCCAGATTGCATGACATCTTCGCTGCTGCTGACCTCCCCTCAATGTTCGAACACCTGGACCCAGACTTTTGGTTTGACAGAAGGCAGGACTTCATCAATACCATATCGTGGAAGCTGAGGTCTACAGACTACGTCAGCTACCTATGCTCCTGCTCATCACAAGTACAGGTAATCCGAGGTATCTCGGATACGACTGCCAGTTACTTGTTTTTCAAGGGAGGGATCATATGAAGAGAATTGCCATCCAACTCAGATTAGCTAATATCTTAGTTTGTGGAATTTCCCTCAACGGCATCACCCACAAATTGACCACAGGATCCGCATCCCGTTTCTGTGACATGAATGCTCTGGAGACAGTGGAGCATTTGATTCTCCACTGTCCAGCCTACGAAGTCTGGAGAGTGAAACACCTTGGAGAATTACTAGCTACCGTCCCACCTCAAGTCCAACTCCTCAGAATTCTCTCCATCCCCAACCCCAAAGCCCTTTACAACTTCGTTACAGAATCCCTGTCCAACAGATCCGTTCCCCAGCACCTCCAACAAGCTTGACAGCCTATGTCAATTGCATTACAACTGCTTTGTTATTTTGTCGCTTAACTGTAATTTCTGCTTCTGTTCCAGTCGCTTTTGCCTGTTTCTTAGATAATGCTTGCCCCATGATGCACGGTGAATACTTGATTTCGATACTCACCGCCTCTTATAGGATTCCGTTTCTCTCGGCTGCTGCTAAACGTTTTGCAACTTATTTCAATTAGCTCTAACTCTCATATTTACTCATTATTTTTTTTCTTATTATTTTCTTGCTAGTTTACCATATGCTGCTAATACCTATTGTAACAATGCACTGTGCACCCTCTTGCTACAAGAGATTTTCTGTAATGTCATAAAGCAATAAATATACTACTACTACTACTCTAATAGTTTGATGAGATAATGAATTGCAAGTCACTTTCAAAAGTTGACAAATTGAACATAAACTTCGAGAAACGATGACCACTTTGGCTCGAGTAATTACAGTAAAAATATAGTTTCACACCTCTTGGATTAATGTTTGAACATCTCACGATAATTTTTATAATATTCTCGGAATTACAGGGACGAAGCAGGACAATTTTACAAATTTACAATGGAGTTTACCTACCTTCTCAATTACATCACTTGAAATTTTTAATTTCCATCGCCCCTAAAACAGAAATAATTATTGTCAAATCAAGAACTATGTGATAAATAATGAAGAACTAAAAATTTCACCGCATACATTTTCGGTTTTGTACGAGTATCATGCTCCGATTATCGGAGCAATCAAAATATTCGAATTGCTGAGAATAACGATAACGTTTGAGTAAAATAAATGGGAGCTATTATTATACGACACTATTCATCACAGAAATGGAACAAAAATGATGATTTTACTTACCAATTTCGGAAATTGTAGAGAGAATTTATCACATAGTTCAACATAGTGAGGTAATGTTATGATTTTCACTATTTTCGTCCATAAATAAATGATAACGACACTTGTTTGGAAAGGAGGAGAATCTTCAAATAAAGAATTTCTATTTTTAAGAAACTTTACAGTCCCTATGACTCTACACAATGTAAAAAAAAAATTTACATGCAAACTCACGTGGCGATGACATATCATAGCAGGATAGTGCGTAACTGGAATCCTATTGCGCAACAAACGGAGTCGATCCTTTTTTGTGCCATGAAATTGAAAAAAACCTAGTTATCATCAAAGGTTTGATTTGTGTTACTCATGTATGCGGAAATATTTATTTTTCATTCAATCCCCTAACCAGCAATTTTCACATTCATTAAAATTTTTTTATGCGGATTGTTCAATTTTTACTTTATTATTATTATCTTTTTAATTACTATCAGTAGAAAAAAATTATACAATATGCATTTTTCTGGATGATAGATTTTTTAAACACTGTTGTAATTTTAAAAAAAGACTCCTTTGCATAAAGTGTACTCACATGCATTAGAATAAGGTTAGAATGGTTGGAAAAGAAAGGAAGCAATGTGGATAGATTTTGAAACGATTAAGGTAATAAAAATATGTAATAGTTGATAATTTTGCCACTCGAGCCCGTTATTCTCACAAAAGAGAGAAAATCCATTTCAAAACTCCGAGCGTCTCTGTCTCGCGCTATTGCCATAAGACCAAGAGAAAAATCGAAGTTGTTTTGGTCATTGCGTAATGATTCTTGATAATACAACACTTTATTAACCGATGTATAGAAAAGAATTTTTTCATTGTCATAAAAAATATTTTTTTTAGACAAAAATAGAAAATACGTCAGTTTTCATCCATTACTTGGTGAAAAATGATGTGAAAAATCGAAAAAAATTCTCAGAGCACGACAATCACATAAATTCTTGAATGAAAAAAAAAAGTTGAAATATCGATTTTTAGCTGAGTTACAGCCATTTGTTTAAAACAGAGCGCGTGGTGCTGCGCGCGTCCCGACAAATAAATGTTAATATCTCGAAAACTAATAGTGATAGGGACATGAGTCTAAAACCATTCTGTTCGCCTCGAAATTATCTAAATCTTTGCCGCTGCATGTCTCGATCACTTCTCAATAGTTTCCGAGATATTTTAATGCAAAGTGACCGCTCCAAGGGGCATTTTGTTAATAAACAAAAACCACACCTTGGGACTTGATCACATTTGATCTACGCGTTATTCTGAGCATTTAAAAAAAATCATCGAAATCGATAACTTATAAAGAAAAATCGACAACAAACCTCTTTTTCCGACGCGCTCCGACTGGGCTATTCCGTAGTTCCTACTAGCTTAGTTGGGTGCGTAACTCAAGACCAGAGTTCTAATCCCGGTTGAGCAGTGTGGGATTTTTTCTGTCTAAATTCTAATTCTCTGAATTTTTCTTTTACCCACATGAAAAAAATATATATACACAAATATATGTCACTTATATCCGCTTATATGTGATACTAGGGGGCTTCGCCCCCTGTTTGCTTCGCTCGCCACCCCCTCCTCCCCATCTTCTTGGTCTGTTTAGGTGTTCGTATTGTATAGCAACAAAATTGATAGAATGATGGAGCTCCTTTGAAAAATTGAGATTTTTATTATTTATAAAAGGCTCCAACCAACGCCTTTTGTCTTAAGACTTATCCATTTATTTATATAGAATGGGATGAGGTATAATTGATCTCTTATACCTTTTTAAGCATTTGACCGCCATATAATACCGATATGACCCCATATGAACTTACAGAGAAATAATCATATTTATGTCATTAGGCCCGATAAACCGCGATTCTAACCTCGCTTTGCTCGGTTAGATCGCGGTTTTCGGGCCCAACAACATAAAATATCATATGTCACACGGCGATAAAAGCATTCTCTGGCGAATGTGATTATAAAGCCTGATTCGCCAGATAATACTTTTATCGCCTGATGACATAATATACTATAAAGAGGTAGAGATAATAATTCATCTCATCATCAAGCTCACAGATAAAGTTCGAAATCAGGAACGTCTCCGCAATTTCTAAACCTCCTTATTTTTTCATTATATAGAGAGATACTTTCCGGCAAAAAATGCAATATCTGAGAAATATGTTGGATACATGTGTGTACATATATGCCACCGGATATATCTAACATATACCTGGTATACAAGGCGGATATATTCAAGAGATAATTCCGGCAAAATCACTACATCTTACTTATAAGCTTTGACTGATATTTTTTTCTATGCGGGTACGGACATGTGAAGTGAAGAATAAATAAGCGAAACACGAGGATTTCTTATATACAATTGGAAGTTGATGTAACTTGGATCTTAGTTATAAATACACTGTTCGATTGGGTTCATATTGCGATTGCCTTCGTGATCTTTGTTTTATGTCGTTGGCATCGAATCATTCGGTTTGAATTTTTCAGGTTTGTTTTTATATTTACCCATGTTTATAGTGTATACATGTCGAGTAATTGCTTCTTCCGTTTTTTATCTAAGCCGAATTGGACGTTTCATATGGCGGACGAATGGTTTTCGGACCCGCAAAGGAGTCTAATGTCGATGTTGATGGCAATAATAAAAGATGGCAACTTTTTCAGGTTTCGGCACCAACAATTCTATGTTTTTTCCCTTCCAAATTAAGTTACCGTATGCTGTACTTGATATGCAAACGTATTTTATGACATACGCCTACTTGTCACCGATGGTTTATTTATTGGCATGTCAGAATGCTTGGATCTGTCTTCTCATTACTACACAACTCCACATCTGCGGACAACTGTCAATTGTGGAGCACAGGATAAGGACTATGCCATATGCGAATGATGATCAGGAGAGGAATATGATCTTCAAATCGGTGGTCGACCTGCACACGAGATCAATTTGGTATGTGAGTTTGAGATTGCCTTTTCTATGAGTCTACACATTCAATATTGCTGCGTGTTGGCAGGATGGCCAAGTCGTTTGATGACAGCTTTCATTTCGTTTTACTAGTGGATCTCGTCGTTATGACTCTCATGTTGGGTTTGATGTCATATATTGTCATTATCGTGAGTAGTTTTATCCGTTGATAGTTACCTCAATAATTAGTATAAATAACTTTAAGGGAGGAGAAATGGAAGAGAGCGCCATTGGTCCTTTGTACACCTTTTGTGGGCTTGCAACTCTTGGCTTGATCTATGGTTATTGCATCGTAGGAGAGGCTCTCATATCCGAGGTTATTTCAATTATTGTTAATCTCTGACAAGCGCACACGGTTTCGAACCCTCGGTGTATAGCCTCCCTTCAATAGCCTCCCTTCAAAAGAAAGAGTATCATTTCTAAATATCACGATAAACGAGCAGTTCGACAGATCGCAGCAGATACTCCCGATGATTTCGCTTCTCTAAGATTTCAGTTGGGGAAATTGATTCCCCCCACCAGTAACAATCTGAGCATTTGTAAGTAACGTGTGGGCTCCTCTACGCCATAGGAATGCGCAATACACTTAAATCGGATTTAGGCAAAAAATTCGGTTATGAAATTTTTAGTTTTAAGTAGAATTCACGGAAATTCATGAGTTTTCAGTGAGAGTGAAATGGAAATTCCATAACTTGATTGAATTCTCAGTGAAATATGAATACTCAGAAAAAAATGACATGAATTTTCAATTTTTCCCTAAATTTTGCTGATTTTTCTGAACTTTCATAGAATAAATGAACTGAAAAATCAAGTATTTTATTGATTTCCAGATCAGAAAATCAATGGAGGATTTCGTTTTTCAATGATAAGGTATTCTGAAGTTTCAGTGGAACTTGAACACGATAAAATTTACACGGAATATTCAGACGAAAATTTTTAAGTGTAGGACCACCGGCGGTACGGGAGAATTTGAACAGACAGATTCCTTCTCTCTGTTCCTCTTTTTCCTCAGTCGAATTGTAGAAATATGAGCAGGGGTTTCCGGATCACTTAAATTCGTGGAATTCGTACACTCGAAGCTGAAATCTTAGAGGGAGCTGAAATCTTATTCACTGTACATTCATCTGTTACTCCCTGAGGGTCGGTTTGTTCATGTACCTTTTGCTCTAAAGGCCCGTTTAACAAACGGTCCGTTTGCCCAATCATCCATTCCGCCAGAGCGCTCTATGTGTTATTTCAATGGACCGTTTGCTAAAGCTCCTTTTGCAAAACGGACCTTTAGAGGAAAAGGAACATGAACAAACCGGCCCTGACTCCACAACTGGATGGTCAGTCTCCGAAAAAGACCGCCGGTTGAAGGCCGAAAAATTGTATACAGTGACCAAAAATTGACCATCTTTGTCGGTTTTTGACTTAACGCATTTTGACGACCACTTGGATTCGTGAAGGACGCATCTCAGTGATAACAATCACAGGCAAGAATTTTCCCACTTGCGGATGAGCAACTGAGTCACTGTTCTTGTTGTGAATGATATTTAGACATGTAACCACTAAAAGCCTACTTTAGGAAGTAGAATTTGGAGTTACAAGCAGGTTTCGCGAAAGTGAAATTATTCCATACTAAATACAGTTGATTTCAATGAATTTTTCAATGAATCTTCTGAGTCAACATAATCGTGTGTGTCTGTCAGGAGGAAAAAATCTTAAATTCATGAATAAATCAGGCTCTTTACATACATAGAGCAGTAAGATTTACACCGCCTACGCTGAATGTATGTGGTATGAGGCATCAGCGAGTTTCAGAAAGGGAGTGATGATTTGCTTGCTCGAGTCTCAAGAACCACTTCGTATGACAGCTGGGAAATTCTTTGTCTTCTCATTACCTGGTTTCACCAATGTACTCTACACAATACAACTATTGGTAGACTACAGATAGTTGCAAAGAGATAATGCTACACTGTTAGAAAATGACTTGAAATTTCAAGTAAAAAATCTTAAAATTTTTAACAACGATCGAATAATTCACATGGCATTTCCATTGATCCGGTTATCGATAAATCAGTCAATTTTCTTGAATATACAATGAAATTTGATTTCTTAGGTTCATACGACAATGCAAATAACTGGAAATCGTGAAAATTCAGGCAACTTTTCTTCGGAATTCTTAATCTCTTGAAAATTTAATTGAATGTAATGCTTAATTTTTACGATAGATGCGAAAATTAAAATTGTCATTGGAAATTCAATGATCATTCATCATGAAAAACTTAATTTTATTGAATTTCCAAGACAAATGAGGAATTCCATGAGTAATTTACTCTGAAATTAAATTCAAATTCCGAGTATTGAAAATTCAAATACATCTGTTACTCAAATTTCAAAAAATTTCTAACAGTGTAGTAGGGGGTTCCAATTCCACGTAGTTGGTCATTTCAAGCCTCACTGCTGACGCAAGTGCTCCGCAAATTTGAGACAAAATCATTCGGACATTTGCGTTTTGATTCGGAGAACAATTATGGATGATACGACCTCCGATGGTGTAGGTACCTCAGAAAAGAATTACGGAAAAGCTTTGCAACTATCGAGAGTCCTCTATAGTCCTAGAATGTAGGATGTCCTAGAACTCTCGTCGAAAACCCATCCCATTTGACATTTGAATTAATTTGTTGTGGGAAAGATTCTCATTTTAACGATGAATTCGATCGAGGCCCTGATAAAATTATCAAATAAGTACTCTATCGATGCGAAAAATGAAAGGACAACTTTCAACTCAGAATGTCATCCTTTTCCATCCTCAGAAAGGGAGGATAAGAGTTTTGGGACATCTTATAATAGAATGAGTTTTCCAATCAAACATTTTAATTGATTAATTGTTAACAGATTCTCAAAACTGCAATGGGATATCTCTCCATGCTCAGGAAAGTTACAGAGTGATTTTATTATCACATTACATATTATGATGAACTATACTCTATAAACACATTTCCTCACGATTGTCTTTTGCTTTACGTTTTCAACAATGATAAGAACGGAAGAACTTTGATGCCTTGACGATATTTATAACAGACCGATTTATCACTGTATCCTGTCTGAATCGAACTCGCTGCTCTTTATTTTTCATTATTTCGTACAATAAGAAGTGATCGCCCGAGTCGAGGATTTGCTTCTCATTGGACGTACACAGGTCTTTCAAGATCTCTCCAGACCTAGATTGACCTGGCAAGTCCTCATCAGTTCTGCGACGTACTTTTCCGGAGATCTTTCGAATCCTCAGTTCTTTTCGGCTCTGAGAAGTCCTCCTCTATGCTACCGAGACCACGGGGGTTCACGAGGGGGTGGAGGGGAAGGCATGTATGCGGAGGGTTGAAATTTGTAGCGAGGAGAGATGATTGGACGATATATTTTAGCCACCTGCATTTCTCCATTTGCAGGCGGTGTTTAAATAAAAAATAGTGAACGTTGATTCTGTATTTATTGACCCCCTGATGCTAATGAAACCCTCGGAGGTGACAGAAAAGACGAAAAAAAAAATTTCATTTTCACGTGGGTCAAGGGTCAGGGTGAAAGTCGATTTTCGCCAAAATTGAAATTTTTCGCCAAGTGAAGGTTGATTCTGTATTTTCTAACGAGTCTGGTGCCAAGGAAACCTCCGGAGGCGCGACAAATGTCGAAATAAAATTTTTTTTTTTCACCTGGAGCCAGAGGGGCAGATTTTTGGTTTTTCCAGGGGGAAAGTCGACTTTCGCCAAAATCGAATTTTTTAGCCAAGTGAAGGTTGATTCTGTATTTATTGGCCCTTATAATGCCAATGAAACCCTCGGAGGCGCCAGAAATGGCGAAATAAAAAATTTTTATTTTCACTTGGAATAAGGGTCGGATTTGTTAAGAATTTCATTTTAGATTTAGACAACGCATGCAAATGGAGGGACAAGAGTGGCTAAAATAGATTCTGCAACCTTCTACCCTTGTTGGATAAAAAATTCAAGCCTCCGCATACATGCGTCTCCCCTCCACCATCTCGTGAAATATCGATTTTCGAGATTAAAAAAAAAACAATAATTGCATTTTTTATTTCAATAATGCATGCGTAAACAGGCCTATAAACCCGGATTTAATATAGGCCCATAGAATTACGGGGATTTGGAAAGACAAGGATTTCCGACAAGGATTTGGAAAGTCTGAATACAAGCCCTGCTTACACCTAACGAGTACTAAAATGGGATATAACCATCAGAGGTAGAAGGGTCTCGGAAGCACTTGGGAATAGGCTTCCCAAGACCTATCCAGTGCTGAACGGAAAGACCTAAGTAGAACTTGTCAGGTCCAATTATTGGACTCGGGGAATCTCAATGACAATTTATCAAGACGTAGATGTACTCTTTCTCTCTCTCTCTCTGTGTGCCTTCCCACGAATTCATTTCTTTCTACTCCTCAACAAACTTGTGTCTGTGACATCAGGCATTATCATCGAATAACCGGATATTGTGCTTTTTACTGCTGCCCAAACCTGTCTTCAATATCTTGAAAAATTCAAGATTCTATTCTCTACCCCAGTATGATCCATAGTTATGTACATAGTTATTTAAGATTCAGTGGGGAATTAGATAACATAGCACCTTGAATTTCTCAGGGATACTGATAGGTAAATATTAATCTTTTATATATAATCTTGAAGTATTTCGACGTATATTGTGTCGAAACTGGTTGCTATAGATGAATTTCACCTGTTTGAGCTATTACACTTTAGTCACGTGGATGCCCATGTAGGTCTACGGGACCTCCCATTCTACGCTTCTCCTTCTAAAAGCAGTTTTTTTAATTTCAATTTTAAGATGTTCATATAAATTCAACGTGTAGTGAAGCACTTATTTTTTAAGTATCGAGCTTCACCAGCACTTAGCATTACCCAGGGTTCGCGACGGGGACGCAACTGGTATGAACCCCACAAAGGTCAAAATTTGACCCAGTCTTCGCCTTCAAGTTATTTACCTAATTGAGTCCGACACAATTTTCTTGTTGATTTCATTTTCTTTTCTCATTTAATAATGAAATAATTCGGTTTCCTCGAAAAATTCTTTAAAGGACATATATTTCGTGATTACCACTTATTTTGTACAGTTTCCTCAATGCCAAATATTTTGTCAACCATTTTGATTGAGGAACACCAGTTTCCAAGAGGCTTGGTTCTTGGCTGAGCTCTTCTTTAACTGTCTCCTACCTACTCCTCTTTCAACACTTTATTTATCACAGCAAATCTCAAAAGGGTCGGGTCGGATTAAAAGGCTCAAGATGCGCCATTGGCTGAAGACTGGCTTAAGCATTGACTGAATTATGGCCCAAGCTTGTTTACCAACACTCGGCAAGTCGAGGTGGAGCCAGACTTGGGATGGTTGCCAAGTTGGGATCTTGCAAGGGTCCTGCCTCATGAGGGTCAAACGTCGCAATGGTCGTATCTCACAAGATCAACATTGCAAGATTCATACGTCGTAAGGGTGATACCTCGCGAGGATCATGTCTTCCGTCAGACCTTAATGATTTTCCTTCCAGCTCCTTTTGTTTTACCTCAATGATCGTTGGACCCTTGTGATTGTCCTACCTCCCTCTCCTACACTGAGAGAAAAATATAATTTTTCTGACTATATTTCATCACCATCGAATTACAGTCAAAAAGTCCTCAACAATTTTTCATGGGTTACGGTAACTATGGCCGGAGAAGTAATTACTACAATGGAATGTAGTCATTGCAACTATTTTATAGTTCTCCTCACGATAGATTTGTCGTGGTTACTTTTGAACTTTGGTTAGTTTAACTCCATTTTAATTTGCAAAAATTACGCTTGTGAAGTTACTATAATGTTGTGTGCCGCATACAAAAAAAAATTGTATCGTTCACCAAAATGACTCAACTATTTTCTTCCTGCCTCCCCGGTTGATGCTTGATGTCATTTGGCTCATGAGATTGTCATGTCTACCTCTATTGTTTGACCGCTGCGACATTTGACCCTCGCAAGGCATGACCCTGCCGATATTTGACCCTCGCGAGGCATGACCCTTGTAAAACTTGGACATGACACGGGAGCTCGACCCACCTGTCAGCAGGGTTGTTCTTGCCCCCGAATAACTCTGTTGTTATCAATCGCGCACGATGGCGACACACGAGGTAAAATTGCAGACAGCTGTACCTTCGATACAGGTGTAATTGTACTTCGATACATCCATGGTCTTCCCTTCTTTCTCGAATTTCCTAGAAACTCCTTGCTTTTCTTCAAATTTTCTAGAAATTCCCTGAATTTCCTCGAAATTTCAAGAAACTTCTCGAATTAGCTCGAAATGTCTAGAATTTTCTAGAATTCCGATAGATGACGCTGCACATAAAAACCGTTTCCCAAAATGACCTCCCATATTGAAACCATAGACGTATCCACGTCAAAAAAGGTCTAAAACCCCCTTGAAAAATTACTTTTTTTTTACATCTAGAAAACTTGGTAAAATACCGGTGGTATTTTACTTGCCCAACCTTGCTCTTTTCCTTTGAATGTTCTGCATAGTATCTTAGCCAGAATGGCCAGCCTGAAGGCTAACTAAAGTGTAAGTGGATCTATAACCGACTGGAAATGGAAAATTAATAATCAAGTAAGTTTCAACCGACGTCGGTGGCCGAAGCGGCTAGGTGCGAGCCTAGTGTGCGAAAGGTTGTGAGTTCGATTCCCTGTGGAACCGAGTTTTTCAACCGGAGGCTCCGGCGAGCGGGAGATCGCTAATATAGTGACCGCCTGTACCGGCATGGGTTTTCTGTGGTTTCCCATGCTACTCCTATGTTCTATAGGAGTGTGAATACGGTGCAGTGTAGAATCCACAGCCGCATGCATAGGGTTGGATAGGGCCGATTAGCCAATCAGAGGGCAGAAAGGGCCGGAATATAAAAAAAAAAAGTAAGTTTCAGTACGATGATGAATTGCTAATACATGTGTATTATTTACAGTTCATCCTAATCATTCGCCCGAAGAATTGATACCAGGGGAAAGAGAGTTAAACATTGTAGGTCAAAAAAATTATATCGATTTCTCTCTAGAAAATTATTCTACTGTAATTTTTTCTGTGCGAGACGAAAATTGCAGACATTATCCGAATATTCTTTCCAGAACTCAAATTGAGGTACAAAGAAAGGAATAATTGAGATTATTGCAGATAATAACATAATCGCTGGGGTCAAGCTGTCTACGATTTTTTTCGATAGCGCAATTTTCTGTAAGTCCATTCAAGAGTGGTATTAAAACTGGATAAAATATTCACGTGCCGTGAGCCTTCTTCGGAGTGTTCCCCATTTTTTTGTTCATGGTGTATGAACAGTTACAGAATATACTTTTACTCGAGAGATTGATGCAGTATAACATTCGATCTTGGTGATGATTCATTGATATGAATATAATAATGTAATACGTATCATGATTCTTGGTTCTCATCAGTGAAGTGTTAATGTAATGTAAATTTCTCAAAAATAATTGCAGGAGACCAAGAGGACTGAGTCCAGCATTTCTTCAACGTAAAGTTTCATCACAAATCAGACACACCGGTCGTCCGACAACGCAGTTCAGTGTAGTAGCGCGTGTGTGATTCCCACCTCGCTAATCACCGCGCCCACCGTGCACGTGTATCGAGTGTAGTGTTGTCTCTCGCACCCGCTAACAATGCGGAGCACCCAATGGACGTTGTGCTGTGTTAGTGCTACAATAAAGACTTTTAACGACCTTATTCAGAGGGCAACCACTGATGTAAATAATCTAGGATTCAATCTCCATTAATAACATTTTTCAATCAGTTATTTATAAAATATAACTCCATGGAAAGTTAGCTTTTCTTTTTCTCTCGTTAATTACGACTCATGTTTCAGAGCAATTTTTCCTTTTGTTTTTCTCTCACTCAATGGTCTTAAAATATTTCTTGGATAGCTTTCTATAGATTTCTTGGAGAGCAAGCTCATCACCGACCCGAGTAGAAATTTCGTCGGTTTATCATCGGTTACCGATGAAGTGCAACCGACATGTTATGCCCAACCGGCCTTGGACAATTAAATGTCTTACCTTATAAGAGACAAATAAGTTACAAAGGGGTTGAGCTACATAAGTTAGTGATCAGTAGTAAACTTATCTGTCACCCACAATGATCATCCCTACTAGTATTGTTGCGTTTGAAACCTATAGGTTACACGTCAGGTACAACCAATGAGTCAATAACCTGCAACCAACTCATAGGTTCCCAATGCACATTGGTGGCTTCCGACGAAGTTTCTACTTGGGGAATTCTCGTCATCATCATGAGCGAGCCCTGTCGCCGGACTTCGAAGACCCCACATTGATTGCCTGCGAATACAATACTTGGACTATTGAACAACAATACCAACAACCTGGAGGGCAACCCACACCTAGCAACCGCTAGGGTGCCGGGGTCACCTCCGTCAGCAACATTCTCTCAAACTCATGCTTGGACCTTGTCTTGTTCATATTAATTTTGTGCTTTTTGTCACAGCTTAAAAACTACGTTTTTGTTAAAGCAGGGAGTCCTGATGTAGCGCCTCGCTACATCCAACTTGAGATGGCCGAATTCACCTCTCTGTCACACTCACACCTGAGGACCACTCATAGGGGAGACCAGAGCAAAACGGGGTAGCTAGGACAAAGAGGCAAGTGTCAGAGCTTCAATCATACTTGGATTGCTTTTTAGCAATCACTATTCACATTCTAAAATCATCAACTCGCGTTCCCAACGTATTACAGTTGAGGGTACAGTGGGGCAGTGTCTAAAAACTTTAAAATAATTATAAATATGGTGCTTGCCTCTTCTAGAGTGAGAGGATATAACCACATTGAACAGAAGAATAATTATAAATGTTGTTTCTTTGTTTTTCACCTTCGAATCTACAAAAAACGACAGAAAAACTCTGAAATCGGTAGGGCTCGATGAATCGATGTTTTAATGTGGGCACGATAAGGTACGCATAGGAGAATTGTTGTTCTTCAATTTTATGTTCATCAACAGAGTACATTGTAACGATTTTCGATACAATTTTTAAAATTTTCGTTCGTCAAATTAATTTTGTTTTTCAAATTTGTTCTTCATTTTTTCCTAAAAACGCATTTTTTTCTCAATTTCATTTTTTTTTCCTAGAAATTGAAATTCTCTAATTTATTCCCGGTGACCGGGACATCTCCGTGTTTGAAAGAATTGAAAGAGTTTGTTCTTTTTTTTTCTATTTTTCCTTAGTATTATTCGAGTTTTTTCAACTTTTTATTGATTCCTGATCGACACTTTGTCAACCCCTTGAATTTCTCAATTTTGGCCGTTTTTGTTCCCCGCTTTGCCCCGGCCACCCCGCTTCGCCCCGGTCTCCCCTACAGGCGTACTAGCGAGATTCTCGTCTTTGAGTTCCATATAACATAATGGTGGGGGAATAGGAACCGAAGGCTACAATCTCTCCAGTACGACTTTACACCAGGGTATTGCAACGCGTTACCGTTTCGGTTTCGTTCATCAGGTAGGAAACGAAACTGTAACGTTACTGGCAGGAACGAAACTCAGGAACGAAAGTCCGGTAACGTTACTGCCTGCAACGAAACCTTGGAACGAAAGTCCGGTAATGTTACCGCCTGGAACGAAACCTTGGAACGAAAGTCCGGTAACATTACCGCCTGGAACGAAACCTTGGAAAGAAAATCGAGTGAGAGTTACCATCTCATAATTGTTTTCACTCTAAACAATTTCGCAGTGAGCGAATCCGCCAATCCTGTATATGAAAAATTACATTCAAATTTGGAATATTATTTTTTCTTTTTTTTATCGAAAAATATACCTGAAATGAAGAAAAAAATGAACGCAACTGAGGTTTCTAATTCAATTACTGGCGGAAAACTGTTTTCTTCAACTTTAATTACGATCCACTGTGAACAAAAATATATTTCCACCCATAAATTTCATCGGAAATTTTCTCAACTTTTCGAAAGAAATATCGTTTCTTATGTGTCTATTGGGGACGCTTAATAACAAGACGCCCTCTATGAATGTGTGCGTTAAGGGTACACATCTACGATACACAAGCAAATGGGGGCTTGTGTGAGCGCGTGTGCGTATACCTCTTTGACGGCCATATTGGCAAAAAATAGCGCCCTGAACGATATTTCCTGTTCCCAATATGTTTTGATATGGAGAACTCAGAAAGAAAGTTTCAAACAGCCATTTGGGATTGTTCCCCAAAACTTAATTTTTTTTTCCTTTTATCGGAAAGTTCAGAAAGTTTCCTCACCAAAACATCTTTCTGATTTAGGTATTCTAATTAAAGCAGGGGTGAAATGAAGAGAAAAACAAAATTTATTCCTTCAAAAAAAATAGTTTTTTAAAAATATCTTGGAATCAGTATGAGATAGAGAAATTTTTGGGAATATTGTTTGGTAGAGCAAAATGAGATCCACAAAAAACTCATCTGAAAAATTTTTCATCTACCGTAGGTTCAAAGATATTCATCAAAAAATCATCTTTGGATTCAGTTGCCAATGAGTTTTTCTACAATATCTCAGAATTAAAGCAAAGTAGTAATTTGTAAGATAAGATAAGGTCTAGAAAAAAGGTTATCAGAAAAATCCCACTTTCTACCTTGCATTCCGAGATATTGTCCACAAACTATTTCCCATAAAAGCCATCATAGACATGTCTATGGCTTTTATCATAAAAGACATAGACAAAGGAATTGATTTTTTACAATATCTCAGAATGCAGAGGAGATTTTTGTGATAACCTTGTGATAATCCAGTTGTCAAGTAGTTTTATTTGTTTTTATTTTTGTTCAAAAAAATAATTTTTATTATTAAGATAAAACCTGAGTCTCGGGGAAAGCTCAAAACTCCCCCATTCCCTCAAAATGAGAAAACGAACCGTTGGGACTACTAGAAGAATTTAAACATCTTCTAAAAACATTAAAAAATTATTTCGAGAGAAAACTGTACAAACAGGGCCGCCAAATCAGCGAGTTAAGACGTGAGAAGTGTCAAGAGGGAAGGGGGAGAATTTACCTCCCCCCTCTGACGAAAAATGAGACAATGAACCACGCGTGTTGAGCGTCGGTTGAGTTCTCCCCGAGACGAGCTATAGAGTATTGTTGAGTAGTGCAGAATAACTGCGTTGAGTAGAGGACCGCTTCGAGAATCAGAGGTCAGCCTGAGGAATCGCCTACCCCTTCTGAGTCTGGAGCAGTCTGGCGCGGATGCTGGGGCCTTGGACCGGATTTTCGTGAAATCCCCAAACATTGACGCGAATTTTGAGAGAAATATTTTGTATAAAGTTTGTATAATTGAGAGTCGAATTAATCGAGAGAAATTATGTATTTTTGTGGAGCTGAATTTTTGAGTTGAGGAGAGTAATTTAGAGTCGAGTAGTATTTTGTGCTTCTCACTGTTGTTTTGGATTTATTTTTGTCTATTGGAATTTTGCGGATGCTGTGAGTTGTGGAGCGCAAAGTTAATTAAATCCGTTGAGAGGATGAGGAAATTGGGAGTTTTCCCACCGCGTCCCCAATAATAACCGATTTTCCGCACTATCACATAATTGGTGCATAGGATTATTTTTTTATAGGAAATCGAATTTATATAAAAATTTAGTTCTGTTTCTACTACAATTATTTTTCCGTTTTGTTAAATTAAATTATCAAATATATTATTTTGTTTCGAGTTAATTTCGTTGAGCCGTATTTATTTCTGGGAATCCAAAGGATCCGCTAGGGGACAACGATTCCCCTCCCCCTTGTTATTAAGGGTCCGGACAGAATATTTTCTTGATAATTTACAAGTTTTGAGTAATTGTGGTTTTCGCCCATTTGACCTGATTCAAGCGATATAAGGGGGCTGGCGCCTAGGGTAAGGCATACGTCGGGTGAACTGTAACTTGGAGATCAGTTGTGACAAAAAAAATTAAGTCAGAGAAAAATTGTAAAAATTGAGTTGTCTGAAGATCGTCACAACCTTTTTTGCAGACCTTATTTTTTCCTACAAGAAAGGTTCAGATTAAGGAATCACTATTTTGCTTCAATTTTGAGACCTTGTTGGAAAACTAATTGGCAACAGAATCTAGAGATGATTTTTTAAAGAATATCTTTGAATCTACGGTAGATAGAAAATTTTTTACATAATTTTTGTTTGTAGATCCCATTTTGCTCTACAAAAACAACTTTTAGACAAATTTATCACTTCTAGATTCCGAGATATTTTCGAAAGACTAAGACTAAGACTTTTTTTCCCTGCATTCCACCCCTGGATTAATGAGAGGACTGAAATTAAAAATATGTATCAATTTTCTGAATCTTCCGTTGAAAGATAAATAATTAAATCTAGACAATAAACTAGACACATCGAATCAATTGATAAGTGATATGCAGATAGTAGACTAATAAATAATTTTCTCAAAATATTAATTCATTGAATACGAATATCAGTCTAGATTAACGCAAATAAAAAATGAAATAAATAGTTGACTAAACGCAAATAAATGATGAAATAAATAGTTTTTTACATTTTATATGAACGTCTTTTCAACAATATTCATATTTGTCTAATGCGGTCCGAGTGCAGGAGTGGGTGCCGAAATATAGTCCAAATGATTTTAAGGGTGATTTTCCAACCGGGGGAGAGTCCTAGACTCCACTGGACAATGTTGTCACAACTCTCGTTTTCAACTCTGCTTTCAGAGTTCAAAACCAAAGTTTATAACAGAGATGTCAGACAAGATGTAAATGTTTTTTGAGGCCCGAGTGCAAGAGCGGGTTGCGAAATGCCGTGCAGATGATTCTAAGGATGATTTTCCAACCAGGGGAGACTCCTAGACCCCACTGGACAATGTTGTCACAACTCTGGTTTTCAACTCAACTGTCAGAGTTGAAAACCAGAGTTCATAGCAGAGATGCTAGACAAGATGTGAGTGAGAATCTATCGTGGAGCCACGGTAAAGTTTACCGTGGAGCGTGCGAATAGACACTGCCTTGTTAAAAATGACCAAAAAAAGACTTTTTGTGCCAAACACGGGAAACGTGCGTCGAGATTGAAATTTTTTATTGCAAAAATAGATTTAGTATATTCAAAAGAAATTTATTCCCTGGACAAGCAAGAAATGTAACGTCGAGCACTGCTTTTTCGTTATTCGATACTCCTATACGTATTTTTCTTCCGGAAAATTCACGTTTTATACGAAACTAGGGATAGCAGTTTGTCGTTTCGGTCATTCAATTATCACCCACAAAGAATGAATTCTTGAATTAAATAATAATAATGATATGACAGCCATCTTGTAAGTTACTGACAAAATATTTCATGAACTGAACTTAAACTTCCCTAAATGATATTTTTCGTGTTACGGGACCTGAAAAACGTCAATTTCGTGGCGCGCAGCGCCACGACCCGAAAATTAATATACACACTTCGCCATGGAAAACATATCACCCTCCCCCACGTGCTTGTCATCGTCGCCTTCGGCTCGGAAGGCAATCTTGCACGTGGGGGACGGTGGTCTGTTTTCCAAAGCTCGGGCATGTAATGTACTATTTATCCTGAAAAGACACCGTCTTGTGTGAATGATCCACCTCTTGGAGTAAATATTTCGTTGTTGTTGAAAGCAAAGCAATTATTCAGGTTTGAGACTTTCAAATTTGAACCAAACAATTATTTTTTTGGTAATTTTCAACTAACGATTTTATTGACCCGAACAAAACTTGTTCCAGAACTTGTTCGTTTTTCTTTCAGTGTATGCTAGCAGCCTGCATTTCTTTATTTATTATCTCCTACTAGGGGGCTTTGCCCCCCCCCCCCCCGCTCGCATCACGCGCTCCCCTCACATGACTGTTCGAATCTGACAGAATAGTTTTTTTTTTCATTTTATAGTATTATTTTAATCTTTTTAATGAAACTGAATTCATTTTTATACGTGGTTCTTGCATAAAGGGGTTCTATATACCTCTTTAAAATCTTTATGAATGTGTTACCCACCCTTTCCTATCTCCCCCCCCCCCATTTCCCTCCCTATATGACCTATTTTTTCTCAATACTGATTTGTAATTTTACACCGATAATTTATAGTTGAATTTACTCAAGATCAATCAAATTTTTAGTTAAAATAAAATAATGCACTCCTAGGAGTATTTTAAATCTGTTGTATAACAGTTTTAATTTAGCACTGTATTAAGAGAATATATTGAGGAATTTCATTCCATTCACCTGGAGGAATCGTCCGGTCGACCTTGTGCTGACATTCGGGCGACCCTTGGCCGACCTTGATAAAAACTCCTTCGTAACTGCAGAAGATATTTTTGCAATCAAAATATAAAAATTCAGAATTCCTTCTTGCCCTAAGTTCCAAGTCATCGATATTTGTTGAACAGCGGAAAGTTTGCTGAAATCAAACTCACTAATCTCGAATTATTAATAATTAAAAATAAGTTATCCTTCAATGACGAATAGTTGTTTTTGACTTTTTAATAGTTCTTTAAAATATGAAGAGTTGAAGAGAATAAGTTGAAAACTCAGAAAAAATCGTGATTTGCCCAGAGCTTATCTCTTTAATCATAACAAAATACAAGAATTTCTAATGCGTACATATAATATGGTTTTTAGAACTGTTACAGATTTGTTGTATCACTCCAATAAACAAAATTGTTTCTTTTTTCTAATCACAGAACTCTTACAATCATCACTAACAATCAAGACTATATTGATCTGAAAAAATGTGAGATGTTCTTCTTTCAATGTTTTTGATATATCTAATAAAAAAAATCTTTCCGTAACTAATCAGTATTTTTTTGCAATCAGAGTGCGAGACTCCAAAATCCCATCTCACTCCACGCTTTATATCATCCATATTTGTTGAACAGACGAAAGTTTCATTAAACCAATAAAAATTAAATTTCAATAAACTACACCAATGAGTCATTGAACACTGAAAATGGCTCATTCTTAAATGAGAAAAAGTTGTTTTCAAATTATTCAATAGTTTACAGCAATAATAGCCAATGGTCACTTCATAATTACTCAAAAGTATAATGAGTCAACAAATATAAATTGAAATCTGAGGAGAATTGTGATTTCTCCCGAACTTTATCTCTTTAATCATAACGAAGTACAAGAACTTATGGGAGAGTGGGGCAATATGGCCATTTTTGATATATATTTTTTCAATTTTTATAATTCATTGATCGATTGATGAAATGAGACAATTTTTTTCCTTGCAGAAAAGAATTCTTCCTCATCGTGATGATGCCAAACTGGATTTAACTGATGAATTTATTTCTTAGTTATAAACAGTTTTTAAAAAGTCAACATTGTCTATTTTTCCCCACCCTCCCCTATAATCCATATATATCAGCAACACATACCATCAGTTTTCAGAACAGTCAGAGATTATTTCAACAATGAAACATTGTTTTCTTCACTCAAATACTCCTCCCAATAATTTTCAACAATGTAGTTTTCAGGTTCACGAAAGCCTCTACAATCGTTGGAGAACATTCCAACTTTGAAGGCAAGTACGAATCCATGTCTTCCTCAGTCGAAAACACCTCGAACATCTTGTACAATAATACTCCATTGTAAACTCTGTGCAGAGGTATTGAAGTGTAAGGACAATCCAGTATTGAGTTTAATATCATTGAGTACTTCAAACAGCTCTGCAACTGCTTGAATGCATTCACCACTGCTTCGTCATCATCAGAGATATCCAAAGAACCCATTCCAAAATGAGATACGAAGAGTCGAGACGCTGCAATGCATTCCTCCCTCGAAACATCCTCTATCATCTTCATCAAAGTCACCCCTCCCAATCCCCCATCAGTCCTAGATCCTGAAGGAATGCTTTCGTAGTCATCTCCAAATGCTTTCGAGAAAGATTCCTCAGACCTGATGACACCAATCTTATCATCAACAACCCCCAGCAGCATTGCACAGATCACCGAGTACAGATGACCTTCCTTCTTCTCGGGTAGAGCCTCCTGCTTCAACCAGAAAACAACAGTTGCTGCATAGAGTCTCCAGCAGTCAGGAAGATCCATCAGAGAGTCTGCCCCATCAACCCCAAGAACTTCGTCGATTATTCTCTTCCTCTCCGATAACTCAAGCTCCTTCATGTCCCTGAGGCTCACCGAAGATGTTCTTACTTTTATACTCTCCCAACCAACTTTTCCATTCTCGACGAAGAACAACTCCAAGATGTTCTCTTCATCACCTCGAAGAGAGCCTACAAGACTCTGGATTGACATCAGTATCGGTAGGCTGATTTTGCTGACGGGAGAAAGAGGCGATTGCTCTTTCGAGGGATTTACCAGTTCTGTGGAGAACATGAACAATTCTAGTGGAAGCCTGAGTACCTTCCCTTTCAGGTAATCATCAATCAGCCACTTTGGAAAGAGAGCAATGATTTCTTCCTCTGTGTATCGATGATTCTCGTCAATCTTCTTGACGTCCTCTGGGCTTTCTGCTTCTGCAACTTCTGTGTCTCCATTGTTCTGTGGTGAGACAAGCTCCTTCATCTTACTCTCAATGGTAAATGCCTTCTTATTCTCCTCGAGGATCTTGGATTCCAATTTATCAAGCCCGAGAACATTCAGGACTAGAGGGAGACTTCCATATGTTCTTGTGAGCTTGTGAATATCATCAAGAACCTTCCCTCGATTTTCCACGTGAATGTACCCTAGAAGAGCTGTCACAGCTTCCTCCATGGATGCATAAAGACTCAGCCATTTGAGGGTTTTCTCGATTTTACGGTGAGAAACTGCTGAAGCTCGACTGTCGAGGCCCTGCAAGTGTTCATGAAATGGTTTCATCAGGCTTGAATCGAGGAGAGAGTGTTCATTTTTGTTTCCGAGGAGCATCAAGGCTAGAGGGAGCAGAGATTCATCGAGATAATTGAAGTATTGGCAAAATTTGGATACTTTGTAAAGTTTGCAAGGTATGAAGAATCTCTCTGGATTTTCCCCGTCAGCCTCACGTCGAGTTGGAATTAATTTCTTCCGAATGAAGTCCGATGATATGAACTTGGATCCATAAACAAAGAAATCCCCATCGTTTGATAGCACGGGGCAATCGAGAGCTTTGGCAACTACCGCCATGATCTCTTCAGCGTCAGTAAGAGCTTGCACGTATTTTATATTTCGCTTCTGCATAACCTCGAAAAATATGGAGCGTAGTAGCGGGGGGCGAACGTAGCGAGCCTTTGCAGGATCCCTTTGTTTTTCCCCATATGTCGCGAGATAATCGGATTTACTCAATACTCCTATCCCATCGAGAAAGACGATTGGAGTTATCTTGCAGAGTGCGAGAGAATCGAAAAACTTTTCAATGGCCTCGTGAAAAATATCGTACTGACCGCCAAACTTCCCACGTTGTTTGTCGGACATTTCCAAGATATCAGAGTAAATATTGACAGCATCGATGATCAGATATGTATTATGGAGATCGTATTTCTCCAAGAAACGATGAGAATTCCTATTAATGTAGGAAGTTAGCCCACGAATACCCATTTTTAGGATTTTTTGGCAATCAATTACTGAACAGGGAACAACTAAGCATTACTGAGTCTTCTGGACGTCTCCTTCTGAGCATTGTCAGATCTTCTCCCAAAAAAGTGGGAGGCGCTGTAGAAGAAGCGGCGGCGGTAACGAAAGCGGGAGGATAAGAATTTGTTTGAAATAGTGCTCGTTCCGTCGCTACGAAATAGTAAAACGAATCATTCATCAGTAATTTAAAAATATCACTTACAGACATTTAATTATAATGAATTCCATACGGCCGAAGTAGTCAATTCCACTGTTTATGCAAATTGTAATATTTGAGTATTTTCCGGATTCAACTCAAAGGTGAAACAACATTTTATTTTATCCTCTATGTGGCAACAGTCGACAGTTGAAAACACCCCTACTATAATTATGAAAAATACCGGAGCGATACATTTTAAAGTCCATTGGATAACCTGAAAAAAGGCGTTATTTTCAATGGATCGATTATACACGATGTCCCAAAATTGCGGACTTTGTTTTTGAGGGTGAAATTTGGAGTCGAAAGTTCCTAGAGGTTTAGGAAATGTTCCAGGTGTAGTTCGAATTCCAGGACCTCGACCTCCGCCTGCACCTCCACCTGACCCTAACCCTAACCTTCACCCTGACGTTTGATCCATTTTCAATCGTCATGTGTTGAGTAATGGAGAGAAAATTTCGAAATGATAATTTTTCTCATTTAAGAAAGATTGAGTTGAGTACCATTGGCTCACAGGGTGGGCAAAGTGAAAAAAAAATCGATGTATATTTCCATTGCTTGAAAAAAGTGGTGTGACCACCCCTTAAGGTCATTAAACCCTCATTATCGCTTCATTCGTCCCTCCCGTTTGACTCTTATCACCGTTTGATCCTTATAATTACTCTCTCCCGTTGCAAAATGACCGGGGCCATAGGTATCTGATAAGAAGCCCGCGGAACATAAACATTCGGGAGGCGATAAAAGTGCCGAGAGTGGGCCTCGAGCGCTCGGAGCGCGAGGTATCTTATAGGGAGGTATCTTATACGAAGCCTCCACTGTAAATTACCAGTATTTTATTATGTACCATAGAAAATCCAGATTTTCAGTGAACGACCCAACCTTGGTCGTAACGGCCGTAGATACACGGACGCATAGCACTGCCTCACGGGCCGAATGAAAAAATAGTATATTTCTGTACTGCTTCTCAGGGTTGGGCATCTCGGACTAAAGGGAGTTTTTTACGTGACGACGTAAAAAACCGGTAATTTACCTACAGGGTCGTAATAAATGTAAAAAATGTAAAAAACTCATATAACCTTACAATTAACAAAGAGATGGCCAAATTTCACGAGAGTCAAACGTGACGAGGGTCACAAGGGTTACAAGGGGACCATCAAATTTCACGAGGGTCATATGGGTCGCAAGGGGATGGTCGAATTTCGCGAGATTCAAATGTCACGAGAGTCACAAGGGGATGCTCAAATTTCCCGGCGGTCAAACGTCACGAGACTCAAGGGGGCGATTAAACTTCACCGTATTCCTTTGTGACCCTCGCAATGTTTGACCCTCGTGCGATTTACTCATTCCCTTGTGACGTTGGACCCTGTGGAATGGACCATTGGGACATTTAACTGTGGTAAAATTTAATTATTCCCTTGTGACTCTCGTGACGTTTGACCCTCTTGAAAATTTAGCGATCCCCTTGTGACCTTCGCGAAAATTTGACCATTCCCTTGTGAGCCTCATGACGTTTGACCGACGTAAAATTTGGCCATCCCCTTATGACCCTTGTGTCATTTGACTCTCGTAAAATTTGATCATTCCCTTATGACCCTCGTGAAATTTGACCATCCCTCTGTAACCCTCGTGCCTTTTGACTCTCGTGAAATTTGACCATTGGTTTCTGCCCCTCACGAAGTTTGACTCTCGTGAAATGTGACCATCCCCATGTGACCCTCCTGACGTTTGACTCGAAAAATTTTCCAGCGCTTGTGACCCTTGTGACGTTTGACCCTCGTGAAATCCAATCATTCCCTTGCGACTCTTGTAATGTTTGACCCTTGTATAATTTGACCCTTATGGCAAAAACTATTGAGAAAAACGACAAGTTTCCTCGAATACCGGTAGATGGCGCCACGTGTCGTAAAAAATGTAAAAAAACTTATCAGGTAATTTACTCAATTTTTTATATGTAAAAAACTCTGTAATTTACTCGAGGTAAGTTACTTCCCAACCTTGCTGCTTCTCAAGATTTCTCGTCTGGGAATTGGTATTACATACTTTCCAAACTCGAAAACTTGAAAATCACTACAGAAAAATATTGTTCCTGGGCTGTGTGATGTTATGTCCTACCGATGTTACTAGGAGGACAGTAGCGCAGTTGATTTTATTTCAGCGCCAAAACTTGAATCTGGATCCGTTAGCCGCTAAACCTCTGAAGAGGACTCCATCGAAGACGACTCGTTGATAATCAGGATAATTGGATTAGGGTTAATTCGTTGAAATAAATCCAGTACACAAGTGCTTAGGAGAGCACATCAAAACTTTATTCCACTACTTCAACTTTTCTTCAACTTCACCGTGATAACATTAACTTTAGAAAACTCTATATTAATAACTTTGAACTCAAGAAAAACTAATTTGAAGAGAGAAGCTGGAGGTTCGCTATATCGAACAGCCACGGTGGGACTGACTTAATCTTAAACTTATTTCTAAGGGTTGGGTCCAACAACCCCCACTTAACGAAAAGTTGCGCACGCAAGCTTTTAACTGAAGCCAAGGCAAAAGTCAAGGCGCAAAAGAAAATAGGGAAAGGGAAAAAGGGGCAAAAGGAGCTGAGGAGAGCGTGTGACGTCACGTTCTGCGTCTTGGGAGGGTC
Source organism: Diachasma alloeum (assembly GCF_001412515.2). Classification (NCBI taxonomy): domain Eukaryota; kingdom Metazoa; phylum Arthropoda; class Insecta; order Hymenoptera; family Braconidae; genus Diachasma; species Diachasma alloeum. The sequence goes on from NW_021680930.1 coordinate 127,442, forward strand.
TCAGGCCCTCAGCCTGGCAATACAATGAACAAAGGAGAGCACACGTGTTGGAATAGAGAAAATTTATGATACACAGAACGGAGATTTTATGACTCTAACTGTCATTCTGTTGAGTGAGTATTTTTCTTTCGAGATTTGGGTTTTCGGAAAATGTTTACGTGACGAATTTCAAGAGTTGTAAATAATTGAAACAAAGCTCAAGTGTTTGACATTTATGTTTTCTGTAACGGTTTTTCTCACGCCCGTGAAGTTATTTCTCTTCCCTTGTTCATTGTGCTGTGTTCTTTCTTTTATTATTTCTCATATTTTATTTTGAATTTAATTAATTATTCGATTAATTTGAATCTCGCGGACTATTACCGTTAATAAAAAGCGCCATCTATAAACTTGGACCTCAGGACATCACAGTGATGTCTTGACGCTGATTTTGATGGTTGGTAGCAATGATCAGCCATCTTTGTCCGCGATATTCAAATTAATATAAAAAATTAATTAAATAACGTAAAATCTTTAAATACTGAGAAAAGTCGAGGATGAAAGGACAATGAACAGGGGACGAGAAACAACTTCGCAGGCGTGAAAAAAACCGTTGCCGGAAATAATAAATGTCAAGTACTTGAGTTCACTTCGTAAATTTACAGCTCTCCAAAATTCCTCAAAACAATACTTTTCTTGAAATTCTGAAATATAGAGAGAAAATAAACTCGACGGTTACGGTCGTAAAATTGTTAAGTCTCGGTTCTGAGATATTTAGAAAGTCTCTCTGATTCACGTGTTCCACACGTGTTGAGTGTTGAGTTCTCCTTTGTTCATTGTATCGCGGAGCTGAAGGGCCTGAGACCCCTCAAGAGGGAATACTGTTGACGTCACACGCTCCCCTTTCTCCCTCTTGCGCTTCCCGATTTCTCTTTTAAGTTACCCCTCTTCCCTTTACTCCGGGCCAAGATTGCGCGCGCAACTTTTGGTCTAGTGGGGGTGTATGGACCCAACCCTTAGATTTTTAGTTTAAGTTAGAGACAGTCCCATCGTGGCTGTTGTTCCGACAACTGTTCCAGCTTCTCTCTTCGATTAGTTTTTCTTAAAGTTTTCCATAAAAGTTTTATCAAGTGTATTTGTCTACCAAAGATTTCAAGTTTAAATTAGAAGTTTGAAATAAATAGTGTTAATGTGCTCTCCTAAGCACTAGTGTTTTGATTTATTCTGGAATACACCTTCAACCCATTTATTCAAAAAATGAACGAGTCAACATCGATGGAGTCCTCATCAGAGGTTTAGCGGCTAACGGATCCACATTTCGAAGTTTGGCGCTCGTTATTTCAAAAAGGCGCCACTGTCCTCCTAGTAACATTGATAGGACATAACAGCTGTTGCGATGGGGTTTCTTTACTCGTGTGGTTGGCCAGTCCTCGCCTAGGGCTCGGAGGCCAACGCCACACGAGTAAAAAACCCCATCGCAACAGGTGTTATGTCCTACCGAAGTAACTAGGAGGACAGTAGCGCCAATGAAATTTAGAGCGCCAATTTTTGACTGTAGATTCGTTTGCCGCCAAAGCTCTGATGAGCACTCCATCGAAGTCCAATTGTTTAATCCCAGAATATTTGGTTGGAAGGGTTGAATTGTGAAATAAATTCAACACAAGTGCTTAAGAGAGCACACAAACACTTTTATTCAAAATACTTCAACTTCAGACTTTAAACTTTGCACTACAAAAAAAAATGAATTTAATAAACTCTAGAAAAACTCTACTGAAAAACTATTTGAAGAGAGAAGCTGGAAGCTGAAGGCTTCACCACCAATTTCCACGATGGAACTGACTTAAACTTAAATTTAACTCCAAGGGTTGGGTCCGCAACCCCACCGGACCAAAAGTTGCGCGCGCAATCCTGGCCCAGGGGAGAGGGAAAAGTGAAACTCAAGGAAAAGCGGGGAAATGAAAAAAAAGGGGAAGAAGGGGAGCGTGTGACGTCGTGAAACTTCGTCGCGAAGGGTCTCAGGCCCTCAGCCTAGCGAAACAATGAACAATGGAGAGCCCACACGTGTTAGTCACGTGAAACAGAGAACCTTTCGAAATAACCAGAACTGAGATTTTACGACATGGGACCGTAACCGTTAAATTTATTTTCTTCTCTAAATTTGGATTTTCGAGGAAAGTGTTTACTCAACGAGAATTTGGAGGGTTGTAAATTATAAGAGCAAAACTCAAGTATTTGACATTTACTATTTCCGTAACGGTTTTTCTCACGCTTGCGATGCTGTTTTTCGTTCTCTTTGTCCATTGTATTCCAGACTTTCTTTATTCTTCTATTTCTGGTATATTTTTAATTTCCTGAACTATTTAAATTATTTTCCAACAATAATTTGAATCTCGCGGACGATTATGGCCGATTAATAGCGCCATCTATAAATTTCAACGTCAAGACATCACACAGGCCGGAAAAATACTATTTCGTCATTTTTCTGGCGAATCAAACATTTTTTCGCGAATATGAGTTTGCGAAAATATTTTTTGTCATAACGGCTGTAAAGCGTTGCCTTACGGCCGGATTGATATAAAAACCATTTTTTATGGGAGGATAATAAATTCACACGAGAAAACAGCAGAAATTATAAGAAAACGGGTGACATCTGTATGAAAATGTAGCGGTAGAGAGGACAATGCTGTCCCTTCTGTGAAAAAAATCGGGGAACCCCCACCCCCAGAGATAATAGGGGAGATTGCTCAGGCTTATGGGAACTGTTCGATCAGAGTTACATAACGGTGGCGCGCATGAACTAATCGAGAGGCCGTCTCTGTAGGTAAAGAAATTTTCATCTATTACCATGGAAACAGTCGATAACAGGGATGCGTTCCCAATCTTAAATCCAACATGAAACCTCCTTTGCATTCACTCATCCGCTTGATTATCCCATTTTCGTTCATACAACTTCTTATTGTCTTAATTTGTAAATTAGTTGATCATAAAGGAGAGGGAGAGAAGGAATTATGAAGTCTTGAGCGAAAGAGGATCATTTATTTGAATTTCTATACAACTAGATCT
>NW_021680930.1:138887-139086 GCF_001412515.2 Diachasma alloeum
TTAATCTCAATTAGGAGGGGAGAGGTGAATTTTTAATTACCGGGAGTCACTGTGCGCCGCGAGACAATTATTTTTCTTACTGCGTTGTGATTTTCATGACAGTTTCTTCCATTTATTACAGAGATTAAGGGATAAAAGAGGGTTAATTGATAGGTAATTTAGTTCTCCGTCAAAGAGCCTTTTTTTCCTCCGAGAGAGA
>NW_021680930.1:139915-140402 GCF_001412515.2 Diachasma alloeum
CCGATTCCCCCATACGCGTTCCCCCCCACTCTGCGCCGTTATCGACGCTCTCACACGCTCCCTGTTTTACTTACAGGTACGTACTCAAAATTAGTTCTGCGCCACCGCTACGAAATTTTGCGGTTGAAGCGTTTCCATAGGCGCTAGCAATCTCCCTTATAATCTCTGATTATCTCTGCCCACCCCAACACAAAATCGTCAAAGCCGACCCGCAAAAAGAATTCATCACTAGCGCCAGCACATGAAAGCCACCTTTACCATTTTCTTCAAACGAGAACGGGCCTTGAACATCAGTTATAACCTCAACTTGAATAACTTCACTTCTGATCAGTCTCTGATTCATAAAAATAAGAATAAAAACTAGAAAAACCCTGGCGGATGAGTCCGAGACCTATCCGAGAGTAGCTCCGACACTCGGAAGGGACACTCATTCGACTGTCGGATTTTCGGAGGTTAGGGCGCCAAACTCCAGTAAAGACTCTCGTCC
>NW_021680931.1:0-157 GCF_001412515.2 Diachasma alloeum
TGCTGTTCGATGGAGAATTAAATTTCCCATCCTTCAAGCCCCGTTTCATCCCTTAATCTCTGTAATGAAAAAATTAAAACTGTGACGAAAATCGCGGCGCTATGAAAAACTCAATGGTTTCTCTGCGCAGTGACTCCCGACAACTCGCCCGCTAATT
>NW_021680931.1:660-856 GCF_001412515.2 Diachasma alloeum
GGATGGGGAATTTAATTCTCCATCGAACAGCATTGGTTTCATTCCTTAATGTTAATTAGGAGGGGAGAGACGATTTTTTAATTAGCGGGCGAATTAATGGGGAAGCACTCTGCGCCGAGACACCATTGAGTTTTTCATAGCGCCGCGACGTTCGCCGCAGTTTTTATTTTTTTATTACAGAGATTAAGGAATGAAA
>NW_021680931.1:1487-2465 GCF_001412515.2 Diachasma alloeum
TTTCATCCCTTAATATTAATTAGTCGGCGAATAAATCAACTGAAAAACATAAAGTAAACATTGAGTACACGGAGGACAAAAATCCCCCCCAACCTGTCCCTGTCACAGCAGGACTGCTACTGCTGAATTACTCACGGACCCGACTCACATTTACCGACAATTCGACCGGGACGCCGCCTTTCCCGTGGGGTACCAACTAACATTTTTGGAGTCAGTCAAACCCCCCGATCCGGGCCTCTACTCAGGTCTATCCTCTTTGGAACTAATTTTGAGTATGTACCTGTAAGTAAAACAGGGAGCGTGTGAGAGCGTCGATAACATCGCATAGCGGGGTGGAAGCGTTCGGATGAATCGGAGGGCGGAGCGAGCGGCGATGTTCGCTGTCGAGTCGGTGAGGGAACCCTACCGCAGTTCGAAACGCCGACGGGCGGCGGAATCTTGCCCTTAATATAACAATCAATTTCTCCTTTCCTAATGAGGACGAAGGGATGCAACGGTTGCCAATCGATTGAAAATTGAATCCTCAACTGATATCGATCTGTTTTATCCCTTCATCTCAATTAGAGGGGGAGAAACGAATATTTATGGATCGAGTGAGTCTCCAAACGGCTCTCCCCATTGAGAAATCCATTTCTCCTCCTCCAGCAGAGATTAAGGGATGAACCTGGTGAGAGTCGATTGAGAATTGGATCCTCAATTGATTGCGGTCGTTTCATGCCTTCATCTCATTTAGGGGAGGAGTGAGGAATTTTTCAAGCGTCAGAGGATCCCGACCGATTCTCCGGCGGCTTTGATTAAAAAATCCATTTCTCCACCCCCAGCGGAGATTAAGGGATGAAACTGGTACCAATCGATTGAGAATTGAATCCTCAATCGATTGCGGTCGTTTCTTCCCTTCATCTCAATTAGGGGAGGAGAGATGAATATTTGAAGCATGGAGTGAGTCCCTAATCGGCTGCTCCCATTGAAAAATCCATT
>NW_021680931.1:3119-3231 GCF_001412515.2 Diachasma alloeum
CTAATTGAGATGAAGGGATGAAACGACCGCAATCGATTGAGGATTCAATTCTGAATCGAGTGGTACCAGTTTCATCCCTTAATCTCCGCTGGGGAAGGAGAAATGGATTTTT
>NW_021680931.1:3390-6696 GCF_001412515.2 Diachasma alloeum
GATGAAGGGATAAAACAGATCGCAATCAGTTGAGGATTCAATTTTCAATCGATTGGCAACCGTTTCATCCCTTCGTCCTCATTAGGGAAGGAGAAATTGATTGTTATATTAAGGGCAGGATTCCGCCGCCCGTCGGCGTTTCGAACTGCGGTAGGTTTCCCTCACCTACTCGACAGCGAACATCACCGCTCGCTCCGCCCTCCGATTCCCCCATACGCGTTCCCCCCCACTCTGCGCCGTTATTGACGCCCTCACACGCTCCCTCTTTTACTTGCAGGTACATACTCTAAATTAGTTCTGCGCCTCCGCTACGACTTTTTGCGGTTGAAGCGTTTCCATAGGCGCTAGCAATCTCCCTTATAATCTCTGGACGAGTCGCTGTCATTTGCGGGGACATTCGATCGAGTATGTCGCTGAATTTAGCGGATGTCGCGTAAACCACTAGTTACCATATAGAGTCCCTATGACTACTCTATTTTCCACTAGAGTATACCATTGAGATTCAAATATTTTTATCTGATAATTTTATAAATCCAATATTGTTTTTAAAGCTAGTTGAAATATTCCTACGGTTTTGGAAACAAGAAAATATAGAATTTTGGAAAGTAAGTTCGGGAAACTGGTAAACAGGAAACGAGTAATAAATCTAAAGGGTCTCTCGACGTAGCTCTGGCCATCCAAAAATAAAAGATCCTTTGTATTTTTTTTTATATAGAGTTTTCGAGTGCAATTCTAGTTTGACATTAAATCGTTCGAGTCGTAAAAGCTTTTCCTGGAGACAGTTTATTTTCCTCGGGTGAAATTCAAGCATTTTATGTCTCTCTCGAAAAACCACATGTAAGGCCTTTTGTTCAAGTCACGTAGACTCGAGAGTTGGGGCTGGGCCAGCTCGAGCGATCGCGGGGGTGTTAGACCAAGCCTGTTCACTGGATTCAAGGCCACGATTGGTCCCCTACTCTTTTCTGTGGGATGAGCCTTTCGTCTTCGACACTGACTAATTTTAGAGTAAGAGTAAGTGTAGATCCACCCCATACGTGGATACGAGAAGTTCGAGAGAAATTGTTATCGTCTTCTCAAGTTTTAAAAACCCAAAGTGTTGTTGTAAAATATCTTCTAAGTTTCAAAAGTAAATATAAATGTTTCGATTGGATTATCTTACTAAATTGGTGTTCGTGTCCAACTATTTTTATTTGAAAATTCCCGCACTTGTGGAGCAGAGTGCTTTAGCGCTCCACGGGCATTGGACCCGCCATCTGTTCAACGGAGAACCAGGTTGGACCGTAACACGGACGAGTCGCTGTCATTTGCGGACTGTCCGATACGAGTGAAAACCCACCCTAAACGTGCAGACAGTGTTGCCATATGCCGTCCGAAGCTCGTCACCAGATGGAGTGTAAGAAATCTACTTTTCCAGCTGTGAAATCACCAGATTTTTTCCCTTCATTTGGAAACACAAAATTTCGTGTATTATCGTTTATTCTTAATTTTATAAAATTTCCATTCAGAGAATAGTATATTATGTCACCAGGCGATAAAAGCATTATCTGGCGAATGTGATTATAATCCTCGCCTTCGGCTCGGATTATAATGCCACATTCGCCAGATAATGCTTTTGTCGCCGTGTGGCATGTGATATTTTATGTCGTTGGGCCCGAAAACCGCGATCTAACCGAGCGGAGCGAGGTTAGAATCCCTTTTTTTCGGGCCTAACGACATAAAATAATTTTAAATAATGTTAAACTCATAAATAAAATTAAACTCATTCATCGAATCAAAAGACTTCAGAATACTTATACTCTCATCCTTTCACTGAAGATTCAAGCTTTAAAATTTTGTAAATTAGTCAGTATCTCACTGACTAATTGATAATCCTCTTCCCAGCTGGATAACAAGCGAGTTCGTTCAATGCTTTCTCAAAAGCATATCCCAAGTACGGGTTTGGGTTCAAATGCTTTGAGATATCGTCTGCGAAGATATTAATCGTCGCTGTTGGGATAATCATTCAGGAGACAATTGATTTAACCAGGCTCTTGAGATCGTCAATTTGTTTAGCGGATCAGCTGATTGAGCTTCGAATACTTTCATCATCCATCATCATCCTCAACCACTAGTTTAAACCATTCATGCATAATTTTTATTTAATTTTTAGCTCGAGCGGTGATCTGGGTTAAAAATGAAAATATGGAGACCGAAGCCAGGTGAAACTTTATCTGAAGTTAATGAAGGTTTTTCAAACGAGCCTATGCGTATGTGTTTTGATATTATTTGCCCTCGAATTCGATAAACGAGATAAGTTTAATTCATTTATCTATTTTGGAAAATTTTAGTGTCTGACGAAGAACTCGGCCGAGCTTTCGTGGAGAACACCGTTCGAAATGACTAAGAAAGATGGGATATTATGTTTAATTGGACCATTTGTTGGTGAAAAAAAAACTCTTCCCTGAAAAAAAAAGCATTTTCCACTGTTCTCATGGTTCCGTTGAATATCACCAGTTTTGTCATTGCGTCGACGACCTGGGGGGGCTCCGTTCGTACTTCTACAACTACATTTGGACAACTGTACAGGGCCTAGTGAGAAATGAGATGAGACAACTGTCCAGAAAAACATCTGTACAAAATGACAACTGTAGGATTGAAGCATGCCAGGAATCGACTTGTTTCATGTCGAATTGACGACATGAATCAAGTCGGACTCGGACAGATGCAAACCAGAATATCGGTCTGATTCAAGTCGATTTTTCAGACTTGATTCCGACTTCGGTTTGATTTACGTCGATTCTTCGGCCACTATCGGTCACTTCCCTGGTGGATCAGTCCGAGACTAGGGACTCTCGGAATGGACACTCATTCGACTCTCGGATTTTCGGAGGTTAGGGCGCCAAAGTCCAGTAAAGACTCTCGTCCTAGAGTGCATCCGAGAGTTGTTTATACCTTCACAAATCAATTTGTTTATTAATTGAGGGTGCATTAGATAAGCTGAAAATCCTTTGTGGACCCAATGTAGGTAGAAAGGGTAATTGAGGGTCCCTTAAACATTGCTGAAAGCAGTCTCGGATCAAGTCTCGGACGAGAGTAGAGATACGAGAGTGGTTAAGTAATTGGCAAATTAATTATTTAATCATTTCCGATTAGTTAGAGGGGCTTTGAGTAGCAAGAAAAACATTTTTGGAGCATCTATCGGTGGACGGGGTATGTGAAGGTCCCTTAAACATTGCTGAAAGCAGTCTCGGATGGAGTCTCGGACGAGAGTAGCGATACGAGAGTGGTTTAGTAATTAACAAATGAGTTTGTTAATTATTTTTGATT